>NW_026056978.1:600000-835654 GCF_023758075.1 Alternaria novae-zelandiae | reverse complement strand
GTGCTGGAGGGGGTCGGGGTGCTGATTTGTTGACGGTGTGTTTGGGGGCTGGGGCTGGGGCTGGGGCTGGGGGCGCAGGTGGTGTGGCGGGGGGTGAGGGTGGTGCTGCGGTTCTTGATCGGAGCTGTGGGAGGGTGAGGTTAGTTGCTGCTGTGAACGTGGTGCAAGACTTGAACTTACTAGTTCCTCTCGGTACCTCTTCTCTTGCTCCCATCTTTCAGACTCCCTCAGAGCTCGCTGCTCCTCTTCCTCCTTTTCTCTCTTCTTCCGTTCTGCTTCTTCTCTGGACTTTTGAATCATCAAATCCAGATCCCGTTGTTCTTTGGCCAGTCGGTCGAGCTCCGCCTTTCTCTGCCTTTCGATCTCCTTTGCTTGTGCTTCCTCTTCTGCCAATCTCTTCTCATGCTCCCGCCGGCGTCGCTCAATGTCTTCTGCCATCTTCTTATCATGCTCTGCCATCTTCTTCTCATGCTCTCTGCGTTTTCTTTCCATTTCCTGTTCATCTTCAGCCATCTTTCTCTCGTGCTCCCTACGCCTTCTCGCAATGGCTTCTTCATCGGCTTCTTTCTTGGCCTGCCGCCGCCTCTCTTCCGCCTCCCTGAGGTCTCTCTCCCTAGCTTCCTCCTCGTCCCGTCGCCTTTGCTCCACTTCCCGGCGGCGCTTCTCCATGGCTTCTTCGTCGGCCTTTTCTTTCGCCCGACGTCGTTGTTCTTCTTCCCGGCGGCGTTTCTCCGTAGCTTCTTCTTCGGCCCTCTGATCCGCTCGGCGTCTTTCTTCGGCTTCCCTGCGACTTCTCTCCCTGGCCTCTTCATCAGCTCGCTGCTTTCTGTCCGCTTCCCGGCGGGCTCTGTCCCTGGCTTCTTCGTCGGCTTTTTGCTGAGCCCGTCGTCTTTCTTCCGCCTCCCGGCGGTTCTTCTCTTTAAGTTCTTCCTGCCCACGTCGGAATGCTTCTGCGGCTTCTTCGTTTTCTCGGCGTTTGTGTTCTCTTTCTTTTTCCAAGTCACGGCGCATGGCGGCTTCTTCGTTGTCGCGGAGACATCTATTGCAAATCCCGTTTTGGTCTCTGGTTTTTACGGTGCAGCGATCTTTTGTCCTCGCATTGTCACGGTCACAGGGTACTCTGGTCCTATCGTAGTAGGGGCAGTTGAGAGTGACGACATGATCATCCAGCTTGTGGCCGCATTCGAGTATCGTGATTGTGTACTTGCACATGCTGGGCGAATAAGTGGGTGAGCCACGAGACGAACGTGAGTGTAGGTCGGCAGCGTAGTAGTGGGGGTAGAGCGAAGGGATGTTGAAGAAGACCAGGAAGTGCTATGATAGTAGCAGTAGATACTTATATGGCGTAGATGTTGACCGCCCCCTTGTACTAGTGAAGTGCTGCATGAGTGATGTACACGTACACGTAGTGGCATCATATGACTCTGAAACATGGCTGGAAGAAGCGGCCGGTGTTGTAAGCCTGTGAAGATACCGAATTGACAATGCAAACATTAGTACAACTCATCAAACGGCAAGCTTGCCTGCGTCCGCGCAGAGCGCCGTCAATGAGGCGAACAGCGGCCGATTGGCCAGACACAATGGCTAGGGTATCTTTCCACCTGCGACGGCACAGAGGGAAGAATCCTATGCGTCTCTCAGTCCACCGACTGCTACTCCTAAGGATGCAATGTCGCGAGGTGCCCCCAGCGTGTGTGTTAGCAGACCCACAGTTCCATCAGACGTGGTTGACCGCCGTAGGCGCATTCCACGAGCATCGATGCGGCTCTGTACCGAGCCATTTTTTGCGCAGAAACTAATACGGGACGTTGCCAACAAAGGAATCCGCAGGCTAGACTGCCGCGGATGCCAGAGAAAAATGAAGCTTCCGCAGTGCGCAGCAGCGACGAAACGCACGAGGACGGTGTCGGTGGGGATAGCTACGTGGCGGCCTCGACTGTACTGGGCATGGCTCGCTGCAGCAAAGGCGGTAATGTGTTTCAAGCAGCGAAGTCGTGGATCCATGTAGCTACGGGAGAACGGCGATCAGGTAATGCCATCGATCACGCAACACGAAGCGATGCTTGGGATGACCTGAACTATGCGGAGAAGGAGTGAGGAAGCGTCGAAGGTACAACGGAGTGGAGATGTTGGATGTGGCCAATCAGAGGCGGCTGATTGCAACGACCCCTGCACATTTACTTGGCGCTTCGGATGAGCTTCATCGTTGACATCTTCAATCGACGCCATCGCCTCCAGCCCGCAGCACAACCCACCATGGCCTCAAGACTCGTCCCCCTCGCATGCAGGATTGCCCCACGGGCCTCGCGACAGTTCCAGAGGGCTCAATGGCGGGCTTTCAGCGTTTCGCGACCGTCATGGAACGAGAGCGGCTCGCTCAACGTTGTATGTATTTAATTCATCTTGCGCTGGAAGCCGAGCTAATACGCCTGTAGCACCGCGACACGCCTCAAAACAACCTCAAAATTCCCTTCAAATTTACACCACAAAATGAGGAACTCATCCAAGAGATCGTCTCCCGATACCCCTCCCAATACAAGAAGGCCGCCGTCATGCCGCTGCTCGACCTCGGACAACGCCAGCACGGATTCTGCAGCATCAGCGTCATGAACGAGGTTGCGCGGATACTGGAGATGCCACCAATGCGTGTGTACGAGGTTGCGACTTTCTACACCATGTACAACCGGGACCCCGTGGGCAAGTTCCACGTCCAGGTCTGCACAACTGTGAGTAGACACCAAGTTTGGCATCGAGGGCAGTAGCTAACAGAATGAAGACCCCATGCATGCTTTGCGACAGTGACTCCGTTATGAAGGCTTGCGAAGACGTATTGGGCGTACACCACGGCGAGACCACGGCAGACGGCCTCTTCACATTCTCTGAGGTAGAATGCCTTGGTGCATGTGCGAACGCGCCCATGGTCCAGATCAACGACGACTACTACGAGGACCTCACATACGACTCGACAGTCAACCTGCTCAAGGCCCTCAAGGCCGCCGAACAATCTACTGGTGCGCAGCCCGGAGGCAAGGGTCTGGCATCTGGCAAGGGATCGCTGAATGTAGAGGCCGGTGCCGGTGAGGCTCTTGCTAACGAGCAGGGACGCCAATACGCGGCTGGCGGCTTCAAGCTGCCATCACCAGGACCATTGAGCGGAAGGAAGAGCTGCGAGCCGGCTGCTGGATTGACTTGCTTGACAAGCGAGCCCTGGGGTAACGAGACTCTGCGGAAGGACGGCGAGCTGTAGAGGGTCTTTGTAAATACTGTAACATTTTCCCTTGCATTCGGAGTAAAGGTCTTGGGGTTGATCTCCCTGTAGACCATCTCAAATGTCATACTAGTTCAACTATTTGCGTGTGCAAGATTTACATGTGACACCTTGCTAATCACTTCAACGCGCAATTCACATCCAGGAACCAAACACTTGTAGGCCAGTGACTCACTGCTCAGTTTTTATGACGATTGCCAGCCATGTAGAATACTAAAGATCTATTTACATATCCTGCTTCGGTTTTGGTCACTCCATTACTATATCACTCCACGATCTCAACAGAAATCCAGCAATCACCAAACCCAACATCATGCACTTCTCCATCCAACCCATCGCTATACTAGCCTACCTCCTCGTCCTAGTCACCGCGATCACAGCCCTCACCCATGATTCCTCTACAACACTATCAAACCTCCCTTCCCGCTCCATCACCAACACAGACCAAGACCCCATACCGACAGACGTCACCACAGCCGCCAAGAAACCATGCACTATATGCATCGACAAGCTCAACACATGTCACAACGTGCGTAATCCCCCAACCCCTCTCCTATGCCCGGAAACACTTATTCACTTGCCGATATCAGAAGGGAAAGAAGGACTGGGAATTCTGCCGCCATGAGCAGTGTATGAACTCGTGGAACTTTTGCCGTGGGTGCAAGGGCATGTAAGTATCGACCTTGGAGTGAAGAAGGGAAAGTGTGGGGTTGGCGCTGACGGAGAATAGTACTTGTCCTGAACGTGATGGACGTCGTGGTGAAGCGGTTGAATGACGGGTTTCTTTTCGCGCATGGGTGATATGAGGACAGGGAATGACGTGCGTCGATTCGGCGAAACACAATCATTCTTGTACACGTCAACAACCAGGATTGATGTAAAGCAGTTCCATTATGCCCAGTTTCCCAGTGGCACCATGAAACTATCTATGTTGTACAAGCCATGCCAAATCATGTCCGCCTGGCAGACTCGAATATGCTTCTATGTATGATGCATGACCGCTCGTTCTTTTTCGGCTCTAGAGAAAGAGGAAGAAGGAAAAGTTGCATGTGAATGCTGTGCAACTTGCAAGGACTAAAAACCCAGTCAAACGCCTTCGCTGTTATCCATGGGAGGACGTTTCCAAATTAGACCCCCAGGCCGTGGTGACCCTTCCCAAATGCAATGCTCGTATTTTGTATCAATCGCTTTCGTTGACGTTATACAATGCCACCTGCTGTCGGTGAACGGTTTCGTGTATCTTTCTTCCCGTCGGAAGAGCGCTCGTAATGTGAAGTGTCTTGTCGATTTCTTCTGTCGTAGTTCGTTTCGACCATGGTGAAGGTGGGACTGTCTGTCCTACAAGAAGCCCGAGCTCCCCTTGCCCATCAGCAGGTCTCGTGTCATCTCGAAGCTGAGCCAACTGCTAGCCATGCTAGGCGCGACCTTGAGAAGGTTGGGCACAATACCCTTGTACAGACCCCGGAAGCCTTCTGTCTTGATGATCTGCTTGATGGCGTCACCAATTCCTGCGTACTGGTATCCCATACCGCTCATGGTGTTGATCTGGAATCTCCGCCGCAGGACATCGAATGGGTATGTGATGGTCTGCGCAACAGCACCGGAGACGGCACCCGCTCCTAATTTGCCGATGGCACCCGGGTCTTTCTGACCCTCGCGTGTAAACTTGGTACGGGCGATCTCGTACACCATGAAGTTAAGGCCAACATACGGTGCGACACCAGCCACTGTGGGAAGGATGCCACGGTACAGCGCCGGGAAACCGCCCTCGGTCTTATACATAGTTGTAAGCAGTGCCCACATGCCCGGCAGCTTCTGGCCAGCCTCCTTCTTGAGATCGGAGAACGATGCGGACTGGATGGATAGGCGTGTTCGGACGATATCGAGTGGGTAGGTGAACGTGACGGAGGTGATACCAGCAAGACCACCACAGAGCAGTCGCTGATAGGCATCGAGAGGGGCACCTGGTTCGCTCTCGAAGAACTAAGGCAAGTTAGCTATGAAACTTTGGGACATACCATGGCCGTCGTCGTCTTTGCAGAAACCTCCGTGTCCTTGAATATCTCCCCCAGGCTCACTTTGAGCTTTCCATCGGCGAAGCTTCGGATCCTTCCCCACTTACCGCCCTCTCTCTTTCGTCCGCCCTTACCTTGTCCCATCCAACCCAATGTTTGAAAAGCAAGTCGCTCGCTGAAATCAAGAACACGCTGAACAGAAGAAAAATAGACGTACCCGCTTGTAGACGTTGTATGCGCTGAACTGTACGGCCGAGTATGGTACAATCCGTATGCAGTTGGTACCGTTTCCGGCCATGAATCCTCTCCATCCCTCTTCCCTCCACATCTTAGCCAGAGCCTTGGGTACGGACATCTTGTATTCCTCGCGACCAACGCTCTGGACTTGGAATAGAATCTTGAGGCGTTCGAGAGGCGATACGACGGTTCGTGAAACCGCGCCAGCTACGCCGCCGGCGACGAAGGAAGCCAGAACTGGCTGCGCAAAGACCTGGCGGACGCGCTGGAGGCTGGTTATGTCGGGCGTGCCGAGGGGCTGCAATGAGGGGTCAATTGATGTCCTGCGACTAGGAATGTTACCTTGACTCACTTTTATGCCCTTGCCCGGTTCGTCGCTCATGATGGCGGGCGGTTGCGATTGCGGCTTCTCGGATGGTTTCGACATGACGCTGTTTGACGTTGCTCTAAACGCGGCGCTGTTGCTCTAAAAAGCAGGATATTGTTGTCCGAGCGGGGACAAGTTCTATCGACGGAAAGAAAAGGTCGCGCGACGTAGTGTCGAGGTCATCGGAAAATGGTGTTGCGGAGGTGAAGACAGATTTCCGGCCGTACGAGGTGAGCAGGACTTGTCGATGAGCGGTGAATTCGATCTTCCATGCAAGGCAGCTTTCAAGTGAGTGTTTGTAGGTGTGGTCGCGCGTGTGTCATGGGCGTCGCTCCTCGGTAGGGTTGTCGTGTTTGGATCGTCTCTGGTAGCGGAGATTTGAGGATACCGCGGGAGGAAGGAGCGAATTTTAGTCTAGCGCCACGAATCGACGAATGCCATCAGCCATGCTTATAACAACCACGGTCCTCGCTGACGGCCCGGGTACTCGCGATCTGATACTTGGCTCTGGTTGACACCTGTCGTCTCCCTCCGGCATCAGCCCCTTGACGGGGCTGACTGCGAGCCGCCATGATTCGACGCGCATCATGGCAACACGTCAGGGGAACACCAGGGCAGATGCACGCAAACTGGCGTTGCGCCTCAGTCACCCCTTACTAGACGACGCAGTCAGCTGTGCACTGTCACTCCTTCTGCGTCAGCCGTTGTTGGAAACACTATAGGATGCTGTTTTAGAGCCCTGCTGCTCATGATCTTGATAGCCTGTATCTGTCTTGGATGGGTGTCGTCACATGCGGAATGGTACCGCCCGGGCTCTCCATCACCAGATACTGCGAAGGCATCCAAAACGTACCGTTCGATGAGCACACGACCCCACACCCAACTGAGATCGCGTGCTCACTAAATTCTGGAGAACAGCGGGGTACAACCGTCGGCCGTGGACGTTGACACATCGTAATCGTAGATTCGACGTTCCGAGGTTGAAGACGATAATATCTCGGAGATGACCTCACATCTCGAGTCCAAGATGATGAGCTATCGCGAACACAGTGATTGTCCTTCAAGTCAAGTCAACGTCGCTTGCAACATGTAGTTTTCCTAGCTATCGTCCTTTCTATCGCGAGTGTTTGGGAAGGACCTGGACTTGGGGTGACATGTCGAAATCGTTGACGTACGTTATCGATAAGAGTATATAAGTTCTGCGAAGGCGAAGGCGACGCACAACAGTTGCACCTTCCCTATGCTGTCACGTCGTATATTTCGGCAGCTCACAGATAGCTTGCTCCTGGAGTCTTCCCATCATCCAGTAGCGCCAGCGTGTTTTGCCCTGAGACACGCGACTCGTGACTCTCACCAATCCAGTCACAGGTTCTCAGATCGGCGTGCATCCTCATCTTCAACAAGATGGAAGTCACGCCAAGGCAGGGACTTCTTCGCCAAAGAAGCCAAAGTGCAAGGCTTGAAGAGTCGCGCTGCATTCAAGCTGCTTGAAGTAATTGCGCCTCGGTCTGTGGCTGCGCACCGACTAACGTGCCACAGCTTAACACCAAGCACAAGCTTTTCCAACCCGGGCAGACTGTCGTCGATCTCGTATGTTTGTCGCCTTCACTGGAAACACGATGCTAAAGGTCCCCAGGGTTTTGCACCAGGATCATGGTCCCAGGTTCGCCAGATCCATCTACACAGACTACAACATCTTAATGTCTCCAGGTTGCTGCAGATCGTACTGCTCCAGAGGGTCGTGTCATAGGTATTGACTTGATACCCGCACAACCCCCGCGAGGTGTCTCCACCATACAAGGCGACTTCCTGTCACCTGTAATCCAAGACGAGGTTCGAGCCTATGTGCGAGATCCGGACCTGGGCAGACCCAGAAAACAGGTTTCTGCGAAAGCAAGCGAGGGACTTACCGAAGAAGAGCTGGACGACATGGAACGAGGATACATTGACATCGAACGACATGCTCATCTGGAGGGCGCAGAACTCGAGCCGATTGGGCGCCCAGCAGAGACCAGTGACAGAGAACAAGATGCTCCAACTAGGCTCTCGTTGAAGGAGAGGGATATGCAGCAGGGCAGAGCAGTAGACGTGGTGCTCAGCGACATGTCAGAACCCTGGGACCAAACGGCCGGCTTCTACAAGAAGAGCCTTAGTGACCCATATTTTAGGATGATGAACACCAGCGGAAATGCTTTCAGAGACCACGCCGGCAGCATGGTGGGTAGTCCGCCGATCACTCTTGATTTTACTAAACTTCGTAGGACTTGTGCATGGCCGCCCTGACATTCGCTTTCGATACGCTCAAGACTGGCGGCCACTTCCTCTGCAAGTACTACAAAGGATCGGAGGAAAAGGCATTCGAGACAAAGCTGAAGCGTCTCTTCGCCAAGGTGTACAGGGAGAAGCCGGAATCCTCTCGCGCTGTAGGTTTTTCCGCACAGTGGATGTTCCACGCTGACTGGCTCCAGGAATCTAAAGAGGCGTACTTTGTGGCACTGCGCCGCAAAGAGAAACCAACGAAGGAGGAGGTCTTTGGAGAATAATCAGGGAGCCACCGCCTTACGAAGTGCTTATTACTACTGTATTTCTGCATCTACTTCGGCCCGAGAGGTGCAGATCCCAAGGAGCTCTTGAGCACGTTTTGTTATTGAGACAAGGACTATACTCATCGGCGCCCACATTCCGACGTCATGCAGCCACATGGATGTATCACACACACCGAAGGAGCGTTGAGAGGTTAGATCCCGGTTAAGAAACCCATCCACACACCGCGTGATGAGCTAGAGCTCGCTTAGAAGTGGCAGCATGGGAGCCTATGATGTAGTTACACTCGATTGCCAAGCTCAACTTGAATACAACGTGGCGTTTTCAGAAGTGCATGAGAGAAACAGGTAACAAGTGCGTGCGTCCGTCCTGGAGGATGAGGGCGCGTGCTGCTTCGGAAGTCCCTCGATGCAAACATGGCCGAGTCTTCCCAAGAGTCAGTCACATGGCATATGCAGGTGGCGGCGGTTCATCTAGTTGGCGGATAAGAGCCTCAGACCCGGTATTAATGGCAGGCCGTGGTACCTGGTGACGGATCTGGAAGCGTCTCGTCCCATGTTCGGGAGATATGTCAAGCATTTTTGTGGGCCCATGTGACAGGGATGCTGGAGGTGTGAGGTTGCTTAAGGCACTGCATTAGGACATGCTTGCACGCTGGTCCAGTAGGGCGCCATGCGGGATTTGATGTATTCTGGAGTTCCTTTGACGATGCTGGGTGCGCTCGAGGGAAGTGGCCGCGCTGGAACAAAGAGGGCGAGGACGGCCAACTTGACTCGCTCGGCTGGCCTGAGCTGGGGTTGCAAAGCTTCTAGAGCCGAAACCCAAGCTTATCACGAACCGCACGTTTTCTCCCATCAACGGATCAACCCACCGATCAATCTAAACCGAGTTGTGCGACGTGGCCAATGAGTGCCGATAATGGATTTCAATAACCCTAATGCGTATGGCGGCCAGTTCGCCAATTCCCCGCAACACGCCCAATTCGATGCACAGGCGCGGCTCCAGCAGCAAGCCAACCCACATGGGCAGTACGGGCAGTCCCCGTCGTTCCCGGGCATGGGTGGCGCCATGGGGAGCAATGGCATTCAGCCAGGAGCCCCGTATCTCCAGCAGCGAGGTAAGCCAGTGACGTGCGCGTTTCTTGTCCTGCCCTATCGCCGCCCGTGGGCGCGTTCCTCGCAGCCTGGCTGACATGACACCATGGAGCAGCCGCCATGCAGCAGGCGCAACAACAGCAACAGCAGCAGCAGGCGCAACAACAACAGCAACACCAGCTGTCGTCGCCGAGCCCCTACTCGAACGCGCCCTATGCGCAGACGATGCCCTCGCCTGCCCACCACCAGTTTGCCCAGAACCGCCAGACGGCCTCCCCTGCCAGCACCACTGGCCAGGCACCCTATGCGACACCGCAGCCACAGCCCTCGCCCAGCAGCATGCAGACCAACGGCCAGCAGACCCCCATGAACCTCCAGTTGCCCGTCAAGGCGGAGCCGCCCCAGGTCCAGACGCCCGTGAAGCAGGTGCCCCCGTCGCCAGTGTCGCCCGCCAACCCGGCGCGTAATGCAGACCGCGTCGCAACCCTCCTCGACATCAACAGCATCCTCATCAAAGAAGTCTGCGAGCTCCAGACGCAGGGCAAGGCAGGCCAAGTCGGGCCCACGCCAGAAGGGAAGCCCGAAGGCGACAAGCCGCAGCCATCCAAGGAGTACGTAGAGTAAGTGATGCGCATCCCTTGCGCGACATCAGCTAACAGCCCCAGCTACATGCGCCGCCTCCAGGCAAACCTCGCGTACCTCGCGCAGAATGCGGAGAAGGTGCCCAAGCCTGGACAACAAATACAACCGGGGCCCGCCATCATGTCGATACCCGCCTCACCCGCCGAGCTCGTCAAGCTATATACCAAGCTGCAGGAGCTATTCCCAGGATGGAAGGGGCAAACTCCTCAAATGAAGCAGTCGCCCGGGCCGCAACGGATGAACTCGAATGCGTCACAACCACCGAATAGTGCAGGCCTACAGCAAAATTGGGGGCAGAATGCGATGCAGCAAGGCATGCATCAATCACAGCAACAACAACAAACGAAGCAGGAGAACCAATAAGGGCGGGCTAGCAACCTCCATCGCAGGCGTATGGACGGCGTTACTGTACTTTTATACCTTGTGTAAGATTGGCGTAGGCAACATGTGCTTGCCATTGGTGTTTAAAGAGAACGCGCAGAATAACTGGACATTCGGTACTTGTGGAAATCGTTATCGTTAGGCACAAGCAGTCCAGTCGAAGGAGCGTTATCGATAGGCGATTGGCACTGGATACATTTCTATAATTCGGAATTCAAGATTGGTCGATACAGGCAGCTGCTGTCGCAAGAAATATCCATGGATGGCTAACGAGACACTGCCAAATCGGAAGTCACCAGAGAATCTGCATGGCGTCATGACGGCTGGTTTGGTACAGCACACGTGGGATGACAAAGCACGCTTCCAAGGCTTTGTCATGGGATATTCTCAGTCGCGCCTTCCTCTTGATACCTCCTATCTGCATCTTTCCGAACGGCAACGCACGGCAAATGTACTTCTGGTATCCTACAGTACTAACCCCAGGCTAATACTTGGCCGGCTGCGTTGACGAGTGGAGTCGTTGCACGAGACGGGTCCAATCACGCGCAGTCGTGTGCTGAATAACGCTTCATGGCGATGTGTAAGGTCTTTAGTCCAACGCCGATTTACAAAAGTAGAGGGACATGAACTATGCACAGTTAAAGCATGCTGACTTACCTATCACTAAAGGCATCAAGATGATCACTAACTAGGTACGAGATGCTCATCATGACCATGCATCCAAATGCTTTCCATGGACATATATGTACATGGCAATAGAGATTGCCAGTGTATCTCGTTAACTACACGATAAGAGACAACAACCGTCTAAACTTCGAGCACACCGCCATGTCTATTGGAAAACTAACTACCCTACTATCTTTGGCCTTGCTAGGTCTCGGCACATTATCCTCACCTCTCCCTGGTCCTGCCCTTCCTCTTTCAGCCAGAACATTAGCTCAGCTTTCAACAGTCCCAACCTGGCTAGAAAACATCGCCGTCCGACCAAATGGTGATCTTCTGATCACTCAACTGGCTCCAGTCCCCATACTCTACACCATCAAGAACCCATCACTAGGAAACGCAACCCTAGAACCCATCTACGAATTTCGTGCCACCAACGTCACTGATCTCCTCGGAATCACAGAAACAGCCCCCGACACCTACGCCATCATCGCTGGAAACGCTACAACCAACTCAACCGGCTACGCCGGTACCTGGTCCGTTTGGCAAGCCACCTTCGTCTCGCCCAACATCTCCATACCCACAGTCCACAAGATCGCAAATGTACCTCAAGCAAAACTACTTAACGGCGCCGCTGCCCTGACTTCCGACCCCTCCATCGTCATGATTGTAGATTCTCAATATGGCCTCCTCTTCCGCTTCGATACCAAAACTGGGACAAGCGAGATCATCGCCGATGGACCAGAGCTCAAGCCGTATCCACAACTGCACAATGGTACCGTGGGATTTGGTGCAAATGGTCTTAAGGTCCGTGATGGGTGGGTGTACTTCAGTAACTCGGATCTCATTGCCATATACCGCGTTCCCATCACTTCAAGAGGGTACATACCGCATAGCCCCAAAGGGGGTGTGGAACTATACGCCAATCTGACTGCGGTGGCCGACTTTGTCGATGACTTCACGTTCGGGCCGGATGGCACGTTGTGGGCTGTGAGTAACTACGAGAACACAGTCATTGCTGTAAGTCCAGGTGGGAAGAAGATGGAGGTAGTCGCAGGTGCAAAGGGGTCAGCGACGTTCGCAGGGGACACCGCGGCAGCGTTTGGAAGAACGGACAGTGATCGGGATGTGCTATACGTGAGCACTGCTGGGGGGTTGGCGATGCCTGTCAATGGGAGTGTTGTGGTGCCTGGAAGTATCGTTGCGGTTGATACGAGGGGATACGCGTGTTAGGAAGGACATGGTTGGCCTTGCGAGACTCCACATGTGTACATCGCTGTGGTGGTCTCAAGCTGACTGCATAATCTCTATGTAATTAGAACAAGACGTGAGATTAAGATTGATGCATCAGTGCTTCGTCGGGTAGAACAGAGAAGAAGCAATATGGCAACAGCAGCACTGGGGCTTACGTCAGTGAATGCTTCTCTGCGACCCAACATCACCGCGTCAGCTTTCAGCAAGTTACAGAATGCAAGGGACAGCAATTGA
Source organism: Alternaria novae-zelandiae (assembly GCF_023758075.1). NCBI lineage: Eukaryota > Fungi > Ascomycota > Dothideomycetes > Pleosporales > Pleosporaceae > Alternaria > Alternaria novae-zelandiae. The sequence continues at coordinate 822,955 of NW_026056978.1, read as the reverse complement.
AATCGACAGTCTTCTATTCATCACATATATCGCTACACCAATCCACCACACCCCCTCAAACACACCTGTAACTAGAAGTTAAACACAAAAGCAATATGCTGAAGCGATCGTTTTGCATCAGAGTGCGCATACGCTCGTTCTATGCCCATGAAGTCCCCAGAGAACAAAGCCTGATCCCAAGGATATACCCAAAAATATACACACATAACAAACAGAGAAGAAGTCTTTTAACCACACACAAAAACGCCTAACCCATCCGTCTTACTTAAAAAGAAGCGGGGAGAGAGGAAGTTAGGTGCTTAAGCGGCACCAGCGTAGACCTTGCCAACAGCCGAGAGGCCGCTGCCAGAGTTAAGCTGGTTCTCACCGTCACCGACCATGAACCAGGAGTAACCCTGAACCTTGTCGGAGCCGTCGAGGTACGCCATGGCGTCCTTGAGGAAGCTGGCGGCCTGCTCCTCAGAGGCGCTGCCGGGGTTGAGACCGAACTCGGTGATCCAGACCTTCTTGCCACCCATGTCGGCGGCCTTCTCGACCTGGGCTTGGAAGCGGTCGATGGTCTGCTCGTCGTAGATGTCGTAGAAGTGGATGTTGGTGGCGTCGACCTTGGCGTCGGGGCAGCAGTCGTTGAAGCGGCTGAGCCAGTCGAGACCCATGGGCGCTGGGCCGTTTGTCACGGAGGGTCCGACAATGGTGACCTCCGGGTGGGCTGCCTTGACGGGGTTCATGTATTCCTTCCAGGCGGAGCAGGCGGCTTCGGGGCTCAAGTTGCACTGCGAGGTGTGGTCGCACTCGTTGAATCCCATGACGGCGGTGGAACCCTTCTTGACGGCCGTGTCGACGTTGGCGAGCCACTCGTCGGCGGAAGACTTGCTAGGACCGTGCATCATGGGGACAAAGGAGGTGCCGATGTCGTTGCTCTCAACCTGTCCCCAGTTGTAACCGAAGCCGAACTTGCTGCCGAAGGTGGTGCAGAGGTGGGCCTCGTTGTAGGCGAGACCGCGCTTGACGCCGCTGTAGTTGTTGCCAGCAGTGGGGGAAGGAGCAGCGGAAGAGGCGACGGAGGTGGCCGACTCGACGGGCTTCTGGGGAGCGGATGCGGTGATCTCGGGGGTCTTGGAGGTGGGGGCCTCAGGAACGGCAGGGTACTCAGCCTTGGAAGACGAAGCAGCGGGAGGAGCGGCGGGGTACTCGGCAGCGGGAGAGGTGGTGGCCTCAGCTACGGGAGTCTCGACGGTGCTCTGAGCAGCGGAGGAAGTGGGCTTGTCGGCAGGAGGAGCGGCAGGGTACTCAGCGGCCGTGGAGCTTGACTCAGCGACGGGCATGACTGAAGAAGGGACTCCGTATCCATTGCCAGCGGCAGATGAGGTGGGGACAGCAGCACCGCCTCCGGGAGTGACGGTGACAGTGACCTTCTCGGAAGCAGTCACAGTGACGGTTGCGCCACAGACACCAGTCGAGGCATCGGCAGCCTCGACCTGCTTGTTGCCTCCAGCAAGACCGGAAGGCTTCTGGTAGACGGTCTCGTACTGAGTGTAGGTCGAGGTCGAAGTGGTGTCGATAGTGGTAGTCTGTTCACCAGGGTAGGCACCAGTACCGGTAGCCTGAGCCATGGCAGTGGTGTTTGAGTTACCCCATCCGTTGACAGGGTAAGCAGCCCTGTGGTGGAATTTCTCGTGCTGGTAGTGGGGAACAGCCGCAACAGCGGAGGCGAGGGCCAAAAGGCCGGTAAACTTGACAGAGGCAGACATGTCGATGTTCGGTGTAGATTGCAGGTTAAGGATGTGCGTTACGCTTTGCTTGTAGGGTATCGATGAGTAAAAGCAGATGCGGCTAACCTGAGCGCGAAATCGTTGGACAGTCGAACAATGAACGTGGTAGTCAGAGAGCGACAAGAGAATGTACCGAGCAGAAATGCTCAAAGGAGTGGACAGGCAACGACCGTGTTTGGGTGTGAGTCTGAGGATCAGGATGTGACAAAAAGAACGGGGAGGGCGGGTGATTTTCAACTTGATATATTTTTCGCGGGGAATCCGGGCGCTCGATCCTTTCGCACATGCGCCTGGCTAGAACCTTTCACACCTTCAGGCTCTGCGCAAGCGGGTAAGCCAGGGGTTCAGGTGGAAATAACCTACTTGGCCATTCACAGCTCAGAAGAGGCCTGAGCCGCTAAGGTCGTGGTCTGTCTTGATTAGCTACCGCATGGCGCCGTGCGTTTCACGTAGCCGCCACATTCAGGTACACCCGCTCACCGACGCATGCCCGCAGGGGCCGTATACCGTTTGCGTCGGTTTCGGTGTCAGATCTGCTTTTTGCGTCTGCAAGCTGCTCTATCGATAGACGTGAAAGTCATCCTGTCAGACATGTCGCCCACGTGAATGTTATCGACGTTCGCTGTATGGTGTGCGTTGGTCTCCACATAGCGACAGGACCACAGATCCTTCACACGTCTTGGTACTCGCGGAATCCCAAGGGGTGGGGCCGGGCGCAAAGACCGCGCGGGTTGATCGAGTATTCTAGACGCAGACGCTCTCATTTCCGAAAGTGGGATCGCCTCTGCGGGAGTCTGACCAGTTCTATCGAGCGATGACGAGGCTCTCATCCCGGCGACCATCGTCCTGTTTGTTGAGCGTTAACCGTGTTCGGGCTCGCGACCCAAAGGGGCTCAGGACTGGAGGTGTGCCGAGAGGGCGTATGCGATGCTGACGAGGCTTTCTCGTATCGACGAGTCAACACTGAGGCGGTCCGATGCAAAGATACCAACCGATGTGGCACGGCAGGCACTCCGCGCGCGACCTCGTACTCAGCCGGCCCCCTTCCTCATGCACTTCAGCGCAGCTTAGCACACCTCTATTATCCACTTGTGGCAAAGAGTTGCAGGGCCTTTAGCTTAAATTTCTAGACTTCTAGTTTGTAGAGCTCTAGCTTTTAGACCTAGTATTCTAACCCTAAGACTAGGCTATGCTAATCTACCTATTCTAACCTAGTAATCTTATTCTACCTTATAACTGCTATATTATCTTAGTAAAAGCAAGCTATCTTAAGCTTATAATTAGCGTAAGCATAGATAAATAGGCGCTTTTAGTTATTAAACTTATAAGTAGAAGGCTCTAGTTTAGCATTATTAATATAGTTCTAGTAAGTAGAATAAATATAGCTCTATTTTATTAGCAAAAGCTATAGAATAAAGGTATTAAGCTATTCTATAATATAAAGACCTAGGTCTTCTTAAGATATAAGCTTTATAAGAAAGAGTATAACTTTAGTAAATAAAGAAGGCATAGTAGCTTAGTAATAGTAGCAGCAGCAGCTTAGCTATAGTAGTATATTTAAAGTTTTATAAGATAAAACTAGAGATGCTAGTAATTAAGTCTTTTTAAGTATAGATTAAGGCTAGGTAGCTAGAGACAAAGTTTACTAAGATATGTTTTTATCTAATAAGCTTCTATGCACGTGATCTCTATAGACTATAGAAAGAGCAAGCTTTAGGCGATTGTTATGTTCGCAGCATTCTAAAGTGTCGACAGAATTACAAGTCACGATAAGATTATTTCCGATGTTCATGGACAAGGTGTCGGGTCGCATCAACGGTGACCTTACACCCACGTCAACCACAACGACAACGTGGTACGCACGCGAAAGCGCTCCGCCGGGCTGGTCCTTGTCATAATTACCGACATATCCCGCCCTCTATCGGGCTCCGAACGTCTTTGTTTTCTTCTGCTTGCCGATGAACAGATAACGCAGCTGTGACGCTTCCACCGACGTCACACTAGGTATCGCAACGAGAACTCCCATCGTATGCGCCTGAAGACATTGCGCTCGAGATCTGCCTCCCCGATTTTGTGCCAGCAACAAGAGAACCGATTCTCCACGGTGAGGCAATTCATTCGCTGGCACACTAACACGCATCCAATACGAGTCGAGGCGACTGTCAACCAGCCCTGCGCTATCGATATAGCCTATCGATAGGAAGGAGGTTCCTGCATAAGCGCTGCTGAGCTTGCGCAGCCTAACGCATGCGCTCTGCGCCCGGTGTGTCAAACTTCATCTCCCAACAGCTAGGCATGACATGTGTCTACGTTTGCCATTGTTTGTCGTTCTGCAATTCCTGGGGCTGGGAATAAGGGCGAGGTTTGCGATATTATAGCTCGCCGCGAGGTCGCGAGTACACGTAATGATCTCCACTCCCTCCGACAGTTCTGGATCGTGGGCACGGTTCGGCATCGGAAGCAACGACCCGGGCGTGGTGCGTGGGTGGCCTGGAATCCGCGGTCCAGATTCTGACAGTGCCCAGGTGTGCACGTGACGCCGGTAGATCGCAGAGCACACGGTCTTTGGCACAAACCTACAAGATGGACAAGCCGTGATGCAGGGCCTCTATCCAGATGTACTGTGGTAAGCCCCGAAGTGTTGTGAAACTGCGAGTCCCAGATCATCCAAGCACCAAGGTTGCTGGTCGGCTAGGATGCACTGCCCTGCAGGTGACGTACAGTGTCGATCGTCAGGCACCTTTACCGGTATGGTAACTTAGCCTCTTTGGAATTCCAAGGACTGGGACCGATCGCATCATGTCCCTCCGAGATGGCAATCGAACATGTGGTTCACTATGATAAGGTGTTTCAAGACAAACAGCGGTTCGCCGAAAGCCAGTGAGTTCCGAAACGCTGGTGGCAACAGTTCGTTGCGCACACTGATAAGTCGGTTGACTTTGGTCCTTGGGTTCTTCGGGTTGATGTTGTCGTGGTGAAACGTCGGCGTGAAGACCCTGGAAGCTTGACGATGGGTGGCAAACCTTCACGCAACTGTGTAGAAAAGACATGTGGATGTAAACACGTCCAAGACTTTTGCTGCTTCCGAAGAAGTAAGGACATGGTTGTTACAATACAAAATTGTATCTACGAATACCCTCATCGTACGCAATGATTCCCTTCTTTGCGTATAACCCCCTCTTTGCAAACCATATCACAGCCCATCTTCAGTGTCACAGCACACCCATCCGTGCACCATGTATACTTTCCTCCAGACAAGCAAGTAACCTCACCCTCTTGATCACATGCCAAGCATTGTTCCATCACACGTGCAAGAGGGTCCGCAACAGCGAAGAACCGAGTCCAGTAATTTATCCGCCTTTTCGTCGCCTTGCTCTCTTCGTCTCGTCGCGCAGGAGGTGTTGCGTTATCCATACTTCTGAACAGTGATGCGTCGATTATGTCCCTGGTCTTCAGAGTGAGGACCGAAGAACTGCTAATATTACTCGCCTTTGTTTCCGTGTCTCGGGCTTTCACGGGTGCTTTCGCATCGGAAGACTGTGTGAACTTAGCCTTGCAACGTGGGTGAGCTGATATAGCAGAAAATGTAGAAGGGATTGCTACTGCCGAGGCCGTAGTACTTACGTTAGGTGGAGGGATCGGTGTTGTTGATTCTGCACTGATGCTCGTGATAGACGAAGTGGCTGAGCTACTGGGATCCAAGCTGCTCTTTGTGGGCCAGTAGAATTCGGAAGTCTCTGACCCAGAGATAACCGGTATTGCCAATGGTGTCGCTGGTATTCCAGATGCGGCACTGCTCAATACCGAGAAAGTAGGGAGGCTTCCTGACGGCATGCTCAAGGTTTCCCAGCGCGTTATCCAAGGCAAGACAGGTGTCCAAGGAACATCAGAGCTGGAATTGCCAGGTACAATATGCGACATAGTGTGGGAGCAAGTAGTACTCTTCCCCATCGGACTCGTTGGGCTGGCAGACGTCGCAAATGTGTCAGTCCCCATGGTACTGTCCGCGCTTGGAAGAGAACCAGAAGCCATGGAGGTCGGCAAAGGATCATATGTAAAAGACGGTAAGATAAGGGAGGTGGTACCAGAAGGCCATATGGGAATACCGTCGATGATGCATGGTTCGGTGGGATGGGGGCATATCAGAGTAACCGCTGTGCTAGTGGGTTTACTGTAGTCAGGTCCATCGGACGGTGCCGTCACTGAGCCTGGAGGTGGAGGGGTGGCGAAGCCGGAGGTATAATTGCCAGTCTCACGAGGTGGCACGTAAGGTGGAGTGGTTGTGGTCGTTACGGTAACCTTAACATGCTCGGTAGAACTGCCTGTTGGGGGCAGCTGGTCGGTCGCCGTAGATGTTTGACTGTTGTTCTCATCATGGGGAGTTCCCAGAGCACAGCTCACGAGCAGCGCAATAAGGCCGAGATACATATTGCTAGTGGACATGATAGTGGCGCTAATATATTGGCAAAACGTTGGGAGGATCGGTACATGTCGCGGAGGGAGAGGTATGGAAGAGTCGTTTTATCGCCAACTATCATCCACACTCGCCAAATGCATCACTGAGTTGTCCATCGACGTGTCAAATTTGTGTTGTATGATCGAAAATTGGCATCCAGCAATCAGCAGGCGAACGTGAAGGTTGTGTAAATGGAAGTATTCCCATTCAGTCGAAATGCGCGCCATGTGCATCCTCCATTCATATCCTGATCTCTGCCGCTTTTCTGAGTCGGTTCATGACCGCGGCGGCAATATCGTCACCAGTCTTATCGTCGATACCCTCCACATATATGACCTCAACGCCTTTCTTGTCGAGCTCTCTTAGTGCTGAAAATAGGCCTCTGGCAACATCCTCGGTCTTCGCACCAAGGTTGATCTCCCAAACCTGGACTGCCTCAGGCTTCACAATGTAGTGGTCGGCGTGCGGTATCTGGTGCTGAGTGACAGACCGCAGAAGGTTCGAAAGGCGCGACGGCGAGTCGTTGGCGTCTAAAGAAGCGGCCGTGTCCGGTGAAGCGCAAATTCCTGGTCCATTCGCATCCGATGTCTTCACCTTCTCGGCGCCCAAACCCAACACTTTGTCCCAACTCCTGGTCCGAATGACACCAATGCGCCTCTTGCTCTTCAGCTCGTCCGATGTAGGTTGGTTCGCGCCTGCCTCAAATAGAAGGACCGACGCCTTCGGACTATAGTGTCTGTACTTCATTCCAGGGGCGCGCGGTTTGCTCGAGTCTTCCGCTTGCTTATCCTTGTATCCGACCACTACGTTCTCCCATCCTGGGCATTGCCGTAATTGTTCCACAGTAATGCCACCCGGTCGCAGTATCGCAGGTGGGCTCGATAGTCCGTCTATGACTGTGCTTTCAACTCCCACTTCGCATGGCCCGCCATCGATTATCAGATTTAGCTTGCCGTTCAAGTCGTCGTAAACGTGTTCCGCAGCGGTGGGCGAAGGTCGTGTGGACGCGTTTGCGGATGGTGCGGCGAGTGGGCGACCGCATAGCCGTAACAAGGACAGGGCTATGATAGAACGCGGCATTCGTGCGCCGAAGGTAGGAAGGCCTGCTGTGACTTCGGGTGCGAGGATCGAATTCTCGGGAGCCGGTAAGATGATGGTAAGCGGTCCAGGCCAGAAGCGCTCAATCACCGGCCGGTAGATATCCGGTATGGGGTCCTTTCCAGCATCCTTCCCGTCTCCTACCACGTCTAGTTTGCCCAGAAGCAGCGCTCGTAGCTGAGGTAAAGAGTGTATATGGACGATCAAAGGGTTGTCGGCTGGTCGTCCTTTACTCGCGAAGATCTCCTTTACCGCCGCGCTTCTTGTCGCATCCGCGCCGAGTCCGTATACAGTCTCCGTAGGAAAGGCGACTGGGGTGTTTGTATTCACAAGCTCCTCCGCTGCTTGCTTCAGTGTTCCGGCATTAGCCTCGCCCTCTGTACCGTCGTATTCTATGTCCCATTCATCGATCAAGTCCTCCGACTTCTTGAACGTGATTTTTCCCAGTTTATGGGGATCTACGCGTCTAACGCTAGTCTCAGGCATATTTGCGACAGAGTTATCGCGTGTAGTCCGGGCGGCCGCAGTAATCGGCTCGTAGAGTTTGAATGCGGCGGGTGTGGAGAAGGTAATCGATCTTCTCAGCGTGGTAATCGGAACGCGGCGGGGCTCTGATGCAGCGACTTGCACCAAAGAACGTATTGGAACGAGTTGAAGTGAATGTTTCGTGGGTTTGACATCTGGTATGCGGGGATGGCGAGTGGGCATTAGAGTGATGACTGGTGAAAGCCAAAATTTCTCGGAACGTTGTGGGGCTCAGTTCCGATGGCACGCGACGTCATGCCGGGAGAGAACGCACCTGACGCGCTCGAGACTTTCACAACGACAACACCAACCCAGCTGTGGTCAAATGGCAATATTTGACAAACGACATGGTATTTCCTATCGTTCTTCCCCTCTGTGTGGCTTAACTACCAAAGGTGTTCGTCATCGAACCATAATTCTGACCTAGTTGCAGCCCTCTATTCTCACCAGATCCAGAGAACGTAGCGGTATTCTGATGCGTCGCAGCAACAGCCTTCTGTAACGCGCCCTGCATCTGTTCGTCATCCTTGCCCAAGGCGTCCTTCAACAAGGTTGAGAGTTCTGGTTCATTCGCAACGAGCTCCGCTGCGTCCTCGTCGCACAATCGCTCCCTCTTCTCCCTGATGCCGTCTGGGAAAGCGGATACAAGATCGGTGACTAAGCTGGTAATAGACTCGACTAGGTTGACGAATCCTTCACGCGAGAACAGTGCCCACTTCGTCTTCGCGTACAGACCGTCCTTCGCCTTGGATGCTTTGTTCGTTCTCCCCAGAGCCAGCTTGTTCATCTTATCACACAACTTCCTCATACGATCGCTAAGCTCAGGCTCTGACGATCTTCTCTCCAAACCTTTAGCCTTCTCCTCTGTGACCTGAAATAGCTTAATGATCTGCTTAAGCGTCCGTTGCGCGACCTCTTGCTCCTCGGGAGAGCAACGAAGAGGTGTTTCAGCGTCCATGTCTGTAATCCCAACCACGCTACCCCAATGAGATAACCGGATCTCGGATAGATGAAGCCGGATTCGGTGTGTCTCGAAGTCTTGGCCAAAATCTTTGGCGACACGAACGTACTGGAAGCATTCAAGAGCGTTATTGAAGAGTGCAGCAATGCCGAGAGCACCAAGTGTAAGTCCAGCCACTTCTGCCATCTTGGGATGTGCTAAGAGGATTGATAACGCAGGACGGCAAAGTTGTGACGCTTCTAGTTATAGATCTCAGCGCAGACCATCACATGGTTCTAGCAAACTGCATTATCATCACATGTTTACTATTAGTAGGTGGCTTCCCCATTCAAGTAAGACGCTCAGAAGAAGGAAATCATATCAGAACATACATTTGCGTTGTTTTGATCGAAAGCTACACGGCCGATATGTTACTTCTTCATCTTGAGAGCCCAGTCATCGATGACCTGAACCACATCTGCATGGCCTCCTGCCTCAGCTCTCATGCGGGTATTCTTGTCCCCCTTATCCTTGGTCTCGAGACTGACTCCGTTTTTGAGAAGCAGCTCTACAAGCTCTGCAAAGCCATTCTCAGCCGCAATGATGAGTGGTGTCTTCTTTTGTCCATTAGTACCATTGATCGCTACTCCTTTTGCGATAAGCAATTTCTCAGCCTGAAGGGAACCGTGTTTGGCCACAACATGGAAAGACATGCTCATGTCAACATCTCGTTGCAGGAAAAGCTCGAGAAGGCTTGCGTCGTCTGTCTCGGTAGCGGTGAGAATCATGCTATTCGTCGGTGTTGCGCCTCTCTTCAGCAGCATCTGCAGAGTTTCGTGGTTCCTGTAATGGAATGCCACTTCAATCATTCTCCTGGACGGACCGGTTCTGCCGAAGCGAACCACCAAGTCCCCGCTCGAACCGAAAGAATCCAATAAGAGCTCAAAGACAGATGAAGACACGTTAGAGACCACGGCACGAAGCAGGAACTTCATTTCTCGCTCGCTTTGATGACCGACCCTGCTGATTCTTGGTAGGAGAAATCGAATCACATCTTCATGGCCACGCATAATCGCTGATTCCAAGCCATAGTCCAGGTAAAGATGCAGGTTCATGGTTTGGGATAACAAGATCTCTACAAGCTGCATGCTGCCTCCAAAACAGGCTGCAACGAAGGCAGGCGTAGAAACTTCCCAGCTCTCATACACGTCTGATGGGGGACTGATTGCATTTGTGTCAGCTCCAGCGTCTAGTAGTACATACACAACGTCTTCGAGACCTTGACTGCATGTATCCCAGAGCGCTGTTTCGTTTTCGCATTCTCCAGTCAGAACATTGATTGCTCTGGCGTTTGGGTTGCCTCCATGAGCAAGGAAATATCTGAGGATAGAGATGTGACCTTTAGCTGCCGCGATAAAGACTGATCTATCGTCTATGGGTGCACCTTGATCACACAACCAAATGATCGCGTCTTTGTGACCTCTCAGTGTAGCGTGATTTAGTGGAGATTGTCCTAGATGATCCAAGAGGTTTACCACATTGGAACGCGTTATGGTAGAAAAGTGCTCCATCCACGGCAGAATACCCAGAGCTGCTGAAAGGTGAAGTGGAAGGATGGTCTCCTGCTCCTTAAGGTCGGAAGCTATATCGGGATCACTGAAAACGGCAGCCATTCCCCGTTTCACAGCGGCGTTTATTGCCATTCGGAATGAACACCACCAGCTGGTATATGCCATGCCATCTTTTTTGAAGAAGGTACCGTCTCTCCTGTCCAATATATCCATAGCCAGGTCTTTTTCAAGGAGCCTCGCATGGTTTGGCCAGTAAACCGTGGCGTATGATGTCAGAGGAACACGCGCATTCACGGGTCCATCATCACAGAACCAGTGGTTCTTATCGGACAGATTATTGTAGAGATAATCCAAGCAGGTGTGCGCGATTTGGTAGTGTACTTCACCTGCCTGACCGAAAAACGGCTGAATGTCGGCAGCGTTATCCGCCCCGCTCGACTGAAATAGGTGTTCTTTTAATGAGTAATGAACCAGGTCGACCGTAGACTTGTGAGTAGTATCGGGGGAATGTCTGATGATGAGCAAAGACTTACACCATGTGATACGATCATTGAGTCTCTGCTCCACTGATATGGTTTCTGACCCACGAATGACCAGCACCGCTGCTAGCTCAGCCAAGCTCATCGGTCTCATCGCTTGTGCTACCCAATGCAGCAGCTTGATACAATCTGAGCGATACTGCGGGTTTGGGTGTACCTGGCGAAGAATTCTGTTGTAGAGTGGGCCAAGTCCAGTAGGAAACTCGGCTAGCGAACTCTCGATCTCAGTAGGCGTCTCTTTGACCGACAGTTCGCCCATTACGCAACCAATCCAAAGGAATGAGTTGCCCGAACGGGACCGCAGGCTTTCTTTGACTTGACTCTGTAGCGCTAGTGTGCAACCGGGCACCAGATTTGCCATATCAGCGACTCGCGCATCGATGAATCGGGTGATGCTCTCGTTGTAGCCCGGGTCTTGTATGGTGTCTAGGTCGATTTTGGACGAAAATTTCATGCTTGCGATATTCCGACTCGCAACTAAAACCTTCACGTCTCTCAAAACATTGCCGGAGCTGTCGGTATGAAGGCTGGACAACTTTCGTGCCATCCAACGAGCTGTGTCGTCATCGCACTCGTCAAGCCCGTCGATCAAATACACCAGACCTCCAAGTTCCTGCTCGTGCAGTAGCTCGGTGACGATTCGCCAAAGGGCTTCGCGCGACTGTATCGTAGCCTTCGCTCGCCGCTCTTCCTGAAAGTAAGGGAAGATCTTGCTGTGTAGACCTCGTTTTCGCTCGATGATTTGATGTATTAGAGTGCGGAGGATTGCACATGCCGAATTGCGATTTGTATCCCGATGGTCGCAGAAGAAGTATGCGAAGACTCGATTGCGAACATTGCATCGGTCCTTGAGCAAGCCCGTGATGTAAACCGAAAGCATTGTTTTGCCCTTCCCAGGCCCACCTGCAATCCATAGTGTCCTGGATGATGATCCGTTCAGCCACTCCGCGAAGGTTTGGTCTTGCCAAAGCCAATCGCATGTGCCAGAAACGGGGCTACCCTTAGTGTTCTCGACATAATCGCGGTCAACATCAGGGTCTGTTACCCAGAGCGCTTTGGTACACTTGTCGAATCGCTGCTCATCGGTATGGCATCCGGACTCATGGTTAATATTTCCGAAGTTCTGGCCTACCATGATACCATTATTGATATTGGCGATCAGGTTCGCAGTGTTTCGTACCGTCATGTCTGCCATGGTGGTGGGGCGATAGGCAAGATCTCCTCAGTGACGAGTCATCTTATCTTAAAGTCGCAGAGGACAACAAACATAAGACCTTACACAAACCTCCTGTCCGTTTGCTAATTCAGAACCACGTATGTCAACATGGTGACATGTTGAATCATTTTAAGGGTGACTTTGCATGCTGCACTGAGCGGCCCAGACCGTAAATATCCTGAAGCCGTGCGACCTATGAAATTAAACGAAGGCCAGGGCATGAAAATGTTTATGTAGTTGCAAGCAGCAATATACTGCTACATAATGTCAACAATAGTGTGTGGGAAATACATTTGCATCGCGATTATTTACCATCTTACTCAGTCGCGTAGTGCCTGCGTTCTAAGACCAGCACATTTAACAAGCGAGAGTAGTTGTAAGTGGCGCATCAAAGGATGAGAGTCTACACCGATCGTTTCACACTCGCTCTTTCTGCTTGTTCTTTGCTGCCCAACGAACGGGCAGCAAGCCCCCTTCATCACTGATGCAGGTGGACCTACATGAGCACCTAGCTAGTCAACCATCTCCCCGTCAGATACCACTAAATTGAGGATATCAAGACCAGGAAGCTGCCAAATAATATCACTGAGTAAAGTCCAAAAACTTTTCCCAAAGGCTCGCATCACGAAAAGCCTTTCCGTGTCCTGTGAACATAAGAGAAGATTCGGCGAAGTTCCCGAGGCTCTTGGGCTAGTGGTACTGAGAAGATATGCGGGGATGGCTTCAGAGCCTCGGGAGTCTTACGGACGTATAGGCAACGGCGATAGACTGCACACACTGCCGAACGCTTGGTGCTACTGTCTCCTTAGGTGACTGTTATTAGGGACCGAACATCGTGCCAAGCCTTGGTGCCGTTTACACTTTGTAGTATTTGAGATTAGTGACAGATGCGTGGGTAGTGACGATTGAGTCTTGGAAGAGTAAGAGGCCTGTATGGTGGCGAGGCTGACGGCACTTGCAGACCTTGCGCATCAAATTGCCCAGACTATGGGTGTGGACGGACCTTCTCATCGCATAGTTTGAGCCTCGTGTTCTTGCCGGAGCTTGCGAAGTTCGTCGTCCTATGGAGAGACGACGTTGGAAAAAGTGCTTCTCTACCTATGGAACTCGGTCGTATGGGAATGCCAAAATGACTGCACTGCGACGCGACAAACTTCCCCAAATGGACTGGTTATGGGGTGGTGGATGTAAGACAGCTCACTGATGAACTCATGGCCTACTGGTGAGCAGTAAGCAAGACCACTGATTGGCGAGACCTGTTCGGTAGTTGTTCGGCAACTGAGGGTTATCCGGTACACTTTCCCCTGAAAACTACCTAGGTAGATTACTAATTACTCATTATCTGGAGAAGACGCCGATGCCATGTAAGGGTCGCCGGCGCAGGGCGCTGTTGCTGGGACTATTAGCCAATAGCATGGTTCTCGTATGTCAGAAGTGCCAGTCGTGGATCTTCCCAAGCACCAGCCGGGCAATTTGATGGTCGATCTGAACCACGGAATGAACGAGACCCGGGGTAGTTTCCGCTAGCGTCGCGCTAAATAACGATTTCGTCGAGCTTATCTCTACACTTGCGCTGGACGCCACGCCGCTCCGTCATTTTGATCAGATTCACACGGTGCCTTCCGTCTATAGCGCATGTTGCCAGTGGGTCAAACGGACTTGCGTCGTGGAGCCTATTCACATCTTGACAGGCAGTTTGCGGAGTTCCACCGGGTCTGTCCGCCAAGTGCCACTTTTGGCGTGCCAACAATCAATGTTTTTTCATCAAAAGAAGAACTAAAGTCATCTCCAGGCTCCGGACAAGCGGACGGTAATAACAAAAAAGAAGTTGGCTAGGGGTATGTCGTGGATGGCATCCATCATCGCTGGTTGCACCGCGCGGGAACTACCCGATGTAGGAAACTGAATTGTTTCCCATCGGATGACGCATCCTCCAATTCATTTCGCGTCAAGAAGACTTCTGTAATCCACGTCAAGAGAAATTGAAAGCTGTAGGAGACTACTAGAGGATCTTCGCAACTTCACTTACACTCCCCGCAACAGTCATGACTCGCCGTGGTGCTGCTCTAACTTGGATCTATCCCCAGTCGCCTCTCAAGAGAACACTGCAAATTCCCAGCACCTCCTTGTCTAAGGCCTTTTCACTACTACATCGGCATGACTAGGCAAACAAGAGGGTCTCGAAGGACACTCTGTCATTCCTGGACTTCTTTCGCAGCCAACTCAGGGTCTGACTATACTGCTGATCACGGAATGGCATCCGTTGTCCTTCAATAGCGCATTGCCGCTCGTAGCTCCAGTCTTGGCGACTATACCCCAGCCATGTGAGCCTTGCAGATCGACGTGGGCGATTACTATCTTCGGACGGTTCTACGACTACCCCGGATAATGGATTATGGTCGCCACCGCGACTGTTGGGTGCACACTGACAGAGTAGTCCATGTACTAGCGGATCAACCATGAGAAGATACTCGAATTCGTTCGAGACCGAAGACACCGGCTATGAGGAGCGTTGGGAGTGACCCGTAACTCCACAGTGGGGAACTTACGCTAGTCTGCAGCCGTGGATGCAAAGAAATATAAGATAGACGAGATCTGCTCACTATCATCAGCATCTTCTCACCCTCCATCACTGCATTACACAATGTTTGCGAAGACATCTCTCGTGCTCCTTACCGGACCAGCTCTGCTGGTCTCGGCTTTCCCCGAGATAGCTCGTATGGTCGCTGAGAAGCGCATCCAAGAGCGTCAAACAACGCCACAAATTATCGAGTTCCCAGAATACCCAGGCACACCCAACCACGCCCTCTTCAACCAATTCGACCCTGCCCTCCAACTCGTCAACACATCTGGCGAGCACGAGTGGCGCGCCCCAGGCAAAGGAGATATCCGCGGTCCTTGTGCCGGCCTCAACGCCGCCGCAAACCACGGCTACATCCAGCGCGACGGTGTCGTCGATGCAGCAAGCATCAACACCGGTCTCTGGCAAGCTTTCGGCCTCGACAAGACAGCCACCATCTTCCTCGAGACCGCAACGGCCTTCTTCAACGGCGACCCCATCTCCGGCCGCTGGAGCATCGGTCCCCATTCAGACAAGACCAGTTCTCTTCCTCCACTGGTCGGTGACCTCCTTGGCAACGAAACAGGAATCTGCGCATACGGCCATCTAAGAAGTGAGGGCGATGCCAGTATCACCCGTGGCGATTGGCTCGCACCTGAGATGAACTCCAACTGCCGCTCCTACCCGCAATACATGCAAGAGCTCTTTGACCTTTCCAACCAGCGTGCAGGAGGTCTGATCACGCCCCGAGTCCTCGCTGAGCACTCCAACAACCGCAAAAAGCACAGCATCGCTACCAACCCATTCTACTTCAGTCCCGCGTACGCTGGTGTTGCATTCACCTTTGGCGCACACATGTTCGCGTACCATTTGCTTGCGAACCACAGCGCTGAAGCTCCCCGCGGATTCCTGACGCAAGATGTATTCATGGACTTCTTCAGCTACAAGCGCGACGCCAGCGGTGCGTTGACGTACAAGTACGGCTATGAGCGTATCCCAGACAACTGGTACAAGCGCCACCCGCTCGACCCATGGACGCTTGCAGACATTGGTGTCTCGACCGCACAGCAATGTGCCGCGTACCCGTTGAACTGCCAAGTCGGTGGCAACACGGGCGCCGTAAACAGTTTCTCGGGCGTCAACCTGGGTGACATTACTGGCGGCTTCATCAACTTCGCAGAGGACTTGAACGACCCCAAGAAGATGGGCTGCTTCATCGCGCAGGCCGTGCAGGCGGATACCCCGTCTTTCTTGAGCAAGCTTCTTGGAGGTGCTGCTCTGACTGCTGCTTTGGCTGCTGTTGATAGTCGTCTTGGGCCGGCGCTGCAGCCGCTTAAGGACCTAGGCGGCGGATGCCAGGGCGTGCCAGCGGGCAGGAGTATGTTCGACTATGGCATCAACTTCCCCGGTGCCACTCTTGAGACCGAAGGCCCGAGGTCCGGACAATAGATTTGGTCTGTAGTGTCAGGTGTAGATAGCTCATAGATAAGAGTATTAGTTGTATCGAACTACAAATTCCCTAGTCTTAGATTGACTCTGAATTATGCAGGTGAAAACTGTGAGGCGTAGTAGCAAGACTGCTTTTAGCACGGGAGTGGGCAGCATCTGCTTCCACGCTTCTTTTAATCTGTTGAGGACACTCGTCTCACACAACGGTTGAAGTGTCAACGGACTGTATCGTGAATTTACCCAAAAGTAAAATGCGGTCCTGTCTCAACAATGATCCAGATCAGACCCGCCATACATGCGCAATCGACAGAAGATGTGAGCAGAAAGGAGGTGTCGCGCCTGCCAGAACTCGAGATTCTAGACCCACATCTTCTTCATCCCCATTGGCCCTGCTCGGCTCCTCCAACGGCCTAGCCCCGCACTAGCCCCAGCTAGTGCGGCGGCATCGCTGAACCCTGAATCCCCATCCCAACTTCCTCAAAACTCCCCTTCCGAGTCGTCCCACCCCTGCTATCGCCCTCCAATATCCAGCGATAGCAATTACTTTTTTCAATCATGCCTTCTGCAGCCGATATCCTCAGCGATCCTGAAATCGCGCAAGCATACGAAGACGTGCGCTCTGACAAATCCGAGACCACGTGGCTCATCTTGAAGGTACATCCGATAATGCGCCCGAACAGTTTTGTTCACCGAGACGAGATCGAAGGCGTGAAGTAAGCAACTATGAGAAATCTGACGGCTGACCATCCCCAGTATGCATCCGCAACCTCAGATAACCTCAAACTCGCCGGCACAGGAAGCGGCGACATTGCCGAGATGACGGAGAGTCTTGGCGACGACGAAGCAGCATACGCCTACGTGCGCATGAAGCTAGGAAACGACGAGTACAGCGAGCGCGTCAAGTTTGCTTTTGTTGTTTGGCAAGGTCTGTCATGTCTCCTTACCCCGATGTCCACGTTCTGAGACATTTCTAGGACCCCAAACAAAGGTGATGCGCAAAGCCAAGATGAGCTTCCAGAGTGGTCAGGTCAAGCAGGTCATCCGTACCTATGCTGTGGAGATCCAGACAGGGGATAAGAAAGATTTGGAGGAAGAGGCTGTGACGATGAAGCTTAGGAAAGCTATGGGTGCGAATTGTGAGTATACGTTTTGCTATTTGTGTTGATGGAGGAGCATTCGAAATTTGGTACAAGACCAGAACATGATGATGTAGGATGTGTGTGCTAATCTTTTGAACAGATGATCGCCAGAAAACAAACTACTAGAGTATCTTATGCCATACGGTAACGAATTAATCCGACTGCACGAGTCGACCTAGGGTGTCGTACGGTGGTATCACATTGCCTTCGATGCCTTGCGTCTTGCACAATCCCAATAGCTGCTCTTTAGGCTCGTCTCTAAGCCAGTACCACGTTAACATCCGGGTTCCCACGTCATATGTCAATTTCCTTAGACGCGGTGTCGCGGCCTTCCACTCCGGCTCCCGATCTTGTACCCATTTGCAAGAGTCACCCTCGTGAGAGATAACCCCACCTGAGGCTAGTGTTTGACCCGCAAGGTATTGTCGGAAGATAGCCATGGCCTGGATATCTTCAAAGCGCATTTCGAGTGCCTCATATGCGGAGAGGTCATTCGTGATTGTCAACGTTTCGAGCGTCGGAGGGAGATGTTTCGCTAGGTTTGGCGTATTATTCATACCAAACAGCACCGGGAATGAAGCAGTCAAAGTCGTGAGAACGGGGAAATCGTGTAGTGGACCTAGACCTTCTCTTACAGGTTCCGCGGCGTCGGTTGGGAGGTCATCGCTACCATCGTTATTATAGTGCTTGTAACGCACGGTCAGATCGGTAAGCGTGTCGCGAATATGCCGTAGTGTATCCTTCAAGATCGACAAACGGAGAGGTGGGTGGTCTGGATGCAAACAGCAATCGTAGTAGAAGACCTTGACGTTGGGCGTCTGCCTAAGCAGGTACTGGATAGTGAGAGGATCCATCGAAGAGGGGGTAAGACGGAGAGTCGTCAGTGTCTGCGATAGAGGAGGTGTCTCTAGTGGCCATTCAAACGAGCCGTCCACTCCATCTCCCTCGTCCCATAGTCCGCCATAGTTATCATAGTCGCCCTCTCTCAATGAGCACGTGATAAGGTCGAGCGACTCTATCGCCGGCAGATAGAAGAAGTGAAGTAGAGTCTCTTGCTCGCTCCAGAAACTACGCTCCCACGTTGCGGCCGCCCCCTCCGTCTCTTCCAAGGTAACGCACACAATTTTCAACTTGGCGAACCATACTGGTTGTCCATCATCTGCTTCCGACGCTGCAGCATTCTTCATGATGGCATACTTCATCATTGCAGGAAACCACCGATTACCCAAGAAGAATCCCCACTCCATAGTCAAGGATTCCAAATGCGCTTGACATGTACCGACGAGAAGTGCGATCAACATATGCTGCGCCTGTTGTCTCCAGCCATGGCCCCACGTCTGGAACCCTTCCTCTTTTACATGAGCCTTGAAGATCTCATTTTCCCACTCTTTGCCACTCGCATCATACTCAAAGTCTGGGAAGATATCTCCGGCAACGTCTAAGTAGCCGTACTCAATACATCCCTTGGCGCAGAACTCCAATCTCTTAATCAGCTGGATGTATTTGGGCTTCTTGGTGAGCGTGCAGATCAGAGACTGTATTTTAGGCGCTTTCTCGGTTCTTCTTTGCATGCCGCGCTGCGGTCCTCTGGTTTCTTTTGAATAGGTGTTGTCCCACGTGAGAGTGACGGTGTGGTACGCTGCCGGTATGGCGACCGCATGGAGGGCCTTGCATGTTTGAGCTAGGTTGATGATGGCGCGGCTACCAAGATCGGCGAGTATGAAATCGAGTAGTTCAGCAGGAAGCTCGGTGATTGATGCCATCCTGATTTCTTCGAGAAAGAGTGAGGGCGAGGTATAGGCGTGAAGGAAGACTGAAGGTGCAGACTCGGATATAAGGGAATTAGGCAGCCGTGTCAGTGCGCGACTTCCAAAACGGGTCGCCGTTGACTCGCATAGTACGCTATCGTCATTCATGATCGTGAGATCGTGTATCTATATCCATATATCCAAGCATGTTATGCAGCATCTATAGCGAAGGCTTGTTCATGTGCGGAAACACATGTCCTAGCCCACCGCCGGGGTCCGTTTTCGTCTCGCTAGGACTCGCCCTTGACGCCGCATCGACTGTTGGCTGCAACTCAGTCGGAGAGTCGTCTTTGTCCTTATCATCCTCCTGCTTCCTTGCTAGCTTGTTATCGACGTGGTTCTCCAGCCATTTGTGTTCCGCTTGGTTCAACCTCAAACTCTCTTCCACGTCGCGCGTGAGCTTGTCGACCTCGTCTTCCAGCAACTCGTCGTGGCTCTTCTTGACTTCTTGCTTGGGTGCTACGGCTTCCTCCGCAGGCGCGGTTGTTGCCCAGAGCGCTTCCAGCTCGTCTGTCCACCCGCATGCCTCTGCCAACTTTCGCACACCACTGTCGCAATCCTCCAGCAGCAGAACATCGTCTGGCCGTGTTCCCATATCGCCGACCCTCTCTGAGTTTATGAGTAGACGCGGGGTCTCGTCTTCGCACAGTTGCGGTAGCGAAGAGAACGGGGCCACGCTGAGCGACGTGCCCATGACTATGCAAAGGTCGGCTTGTGCTGGGAGGCCTCGATTGTCGAAGAATGCGGATGGCAACTGTTCTCCGAAGAAGACGATTTCGGGCTTGACGAGACCGTCACATAACGAATCGACGCAGCGAGGCACCGATTTGTTCTGGATGGCTTCGTTCATGCGCTCCTTTGGGTACGACTTCTTGCAGTCGATGCAGCATTGCCTGTCTCGAATCAGTATTGATTGCAGCATGTAGAAGAAAGCCTACTTACGTCGCAAAACTGCCGTGAGCCTCTATTATCTTATCGCCGGGGACTCCAGCCTCGCGCTCCAGGCAGTCAATGTTCTGTG
This sequence comes from Alternaria novae-zelandiae, assembly GCF_023758075.1. Lineage (NCBI taxonomy): Eukaryota > Fungi > Ascomycota > Dothideomycetes > Pleosporales > Pleosporaceae > Alternaria > Alternaria novae-zelandiae. The sequence continues at coordinate 802,861 of NW_026056978.1, read as the reverse complement.
TGAACAGCTTCAGTAGCAGCCCTTTCTGGTAGAGCAAGCTTATGAAAGAATGTGTTATCGTCGGCCTGAACTTCCCGGGGTACAGTTCTTGGGCGAGAGAGTAGAACGGCTCGGGCGTCTTGCGGAAGAAATCGATGTCGAAGACGGCTTCGGGGTATGGCAGGTTCAGGCGAGCGAGGTTGGCGTATAGACCGGTTTCTGGTGATCTGAAGTCTGGTATGCCGGCGGAAGTGCTTATGCCCGCGCCTGTCTTCCCAATGTCAGCGCGCGTCTAATCATGCCAACGCGCTGGAACTCACCATGACGACAATCTTCTTCGCCCGCCCATCCTTGATGTATTGCGCGAGAGCCTCCAGAGTACGCGCCGATAAGGTCTGAGGTGGCGCATTTGGGTCTACAACCCGTGACTCGTCCTGTCCCATCCTGCCTCTTTTGCCTTTGCCCTTTCGACCTTTTTCAGTGTTGCGCCACGGCTTGTTCTGTTGCGCCTGTTGGCGGTGCGCTTTATGTTTGCGTCCTATTTTGAAGGATGTGAATGCGCGATTGTAATAAAAAAGACGAGAAGAACGTGTGACTGTGATGGATAAGGCTGTGGGACGTATGACAGGCGCGTATTGCATGCCGTGGTGGGCGCCAGTGCCCCACGGAAATTATATCTCGGGAGTCCGGCGGAGGTGCTGCGTCATGGTCATGCAACGCCAGCGACGCCTCCTCACCAAATGCTCCCACCGACACCACACACCTCACGACTCACGGTGCGACGCAAATAGTTGAAACATTGCTAGTCGATATGTAATACCTCAATATATGTAAGCTACTTGAAACACGGCCCCAACTGATACAAGCACTCTTCATTGGGACAAGTCCCCGTAACCTCCTCTCCCGAGCAACTCACGTTCGCCACGACTTCCTTCCCATCAATCGCGTCTTTCACGTCCTTTAACCGGTTGTCTTGCGCGCTTCTCTCGACAGTCTCTCGAATAGCCATGCAATCAAATTTCCCCTGGTCTATCGTACCCGTGAACTTGAGCACGACCTTCATATGTGCGACTTCTTTCCCTTCTCCGTCCTTGACGCTCACTCGAACATACTCGGGCGCGTTACACCACCTCAATATCTTCTTCCTCGCATTGAAGGAAAGGCAAAATTTTGGGTTGCAGCCGGGGCAAATCGTAGACTCCTGGTCGAACTTGTAACAATTCTTCTCATCCTCGCCACTCTTCTGGAAGGTATCTGCGATCTGAGCGATGAAGGCATTCTGTAGCGACTTTCCGTTGTACTTGACCCCTCCTTCGTCTTTACCGGGGATGTAGTCACTCTCAACATTGACTTCAACGAAGTTCGTTTTCTTTTCCACGAAACCATCTTTGTCAGAGTACTCTATGTTGTCAAATTTGTCCTTCTTGGTTTTGCAGGTATTAGCGCCAGTTTTGTCGTCGTCGCAGCGGTTCTTGAGCGTATCGGTCAGGCCTTCGGATATGTAGCGACCGTACCATTGGCCGACGTGTTGGCGTTGGTTACTTATCTCGATTGAGAAGGTATACGGTTGAGGACCTGGAGTGGGACTTGGGGTGGGAGAGGGCAAGGTCGCCAAGGTGGTACCAGGAAAAGATGTTGATGTGCTGACTACACCGGACATATAGATGAGGGTCGAGGAGGTAGTGGAAGTACTGTTTGACCAGCCTGACGAAGAGCTGGTAAGGACAGTCGGGGAATTTGGAGTCGGCTCTTGCGTTGGGCTCGTAAAAGATGAGGTCGCTGTGACGATACTTGATACTGGTGGTGGGCTGTATGTTACCCAGGTTGGTGGTTTGCTCGCTGGTAAGTCAGTTCAGCACTACGCATTGATCTTATGAACAGCACTAACTTGCGCCTTTAGTTCCTCCCGCGCTTCCGACGAGCAACGAAAAGCATGCTACGCCAGCGTAGTACTTCATCTTTTCAGTAGTCGAAGTTCGCATCATGGATCACTCAACTTCGAGGGTTGCGAAGATGCTGTGATGTGTCTTGAGAAGATATAGCGACCTGTCAGTTCAATGTCGCAACCCGTCAAGTTCGTTACGTGAAGTTGGTGGTCAGGAATGTATCGCTTGCTGCTCATCCATTCCATCATCGCGAAATCGTTGATCAATGCCTCAGCGTCACGGACTTCACGCTGTAGAATCTGCATGGATGGATGGTTACGTCAATCTTCATTGGAGTGTGGAACTACCCCATTATCGCAAAAGCTAGAGCGAGTCTATCTGATAGACTTATTCGTATTCGAACGCCTCTGAAGCCTTCCGAGGTTGTCGTCACCCAGCTCAACCTGTGGGCATGACGAAGATACGACGAAGAGATATACTCAAGTGCCCTTTCCCCTCTTGCTTAGGTACACTCGCAGAAACAAATCCTGTTAGGATGAGATCCGAAGGGTCAGAAGGGAACGGCCCTTCCGAGATCGCCGCGCGTCGAGTCATGGACACTACGCCCCGCCACTAGCTACACCACCGACCAAACTCTCGCACAAGTACAACAGCTATAACAAAACACCGCATCCTATAACGTCGGAACGTACTACACCAATGCGGTACAGCCAATATTTCTCCAAGTTGGAAGTTCCTGTGGCCATCGTTGCTTGAATATTGGTAAGGGTTATGATTTATGACCTCCGCGCCTCACCGCTAGGTACATAAGCGCCCTAAAGCTATACCGGAAAAGGACTTCCTTTCTCCATCGTGGGAACGGTCCGAAGCACTGCGAGGTGATTCCAATAGGCTCGGAGGTTTGGCACGTCGGCTGTCCCACTGAAACCGCGTACTAGTCGGCAGTTATGCTGGTCACTTCAATTCCTTTCGTTTGTGGTTGCGTTGCTCAAGGAGCATTGTATACGATTCTCGACCGACCAATTCTCTACAACACTTCATCCTACCAGCAAGTACTCACAAATTAGTTACCATGTCTCTCAAGGACAAAGTCATCGTCATCACTGGAGCTGCGTCAGGCATGGGCCTCGAAACCGCCCGCCTGTTCGCCAGTAAAGGCGCCAAACTCTCGCTCGCCGACGTACAAGAGAAGCCATTGAAAGAGCTCGAGTGCGAACTTCAGGAATCAGGTTCGCAAGTCATGACCCAGGTCGTCGACGTGAGCAAGCGTGGCGATGTCGAAAGCTGGATTGCAGCCACAGTCGAAAAGTTCGGGAAGCTGGATGGTGCAGCCAACCTCGCCGGTGTAACTGGCCGACAAGGCGCCGTCGCCGGTATCGAGGAGGTGGAAGATGACGACTGGGACTTCGTCATGGCTGTGAATGTTACTGGGTTGAGAAACTGCTTGCGCGCTCAGGTGCCGCACATGAATGAGGGTAGCTCGATTGTCAACGCGGCCAGTATCTTGGGTATCATTGGCGCACCCAAGCAGTTGGCGTATTGCGCCTCCAAGCATGCTGTTGTCGGCATGACAAGAAGCGCAGCAAAAGAGCTGGGGCCGAAGAAGATTAGGGTCAATTGCTTCTGCCCGTAAGTCAACATATCGACCCCAATTTAAAGGTATTAACGCGCTAACTCCGTCTAGGGGACCCGTTGATACGCCGATGTTGAGGAAGGCGTATGAGATTCGAGGCGCACCAGTCGATTACTCATTCCTTCCGCTCGGAAGGGAAGCACATCAAACGGAGATTCCGCCGCTCATCGAGTTCCTCATTTCGGACGCGTCTTCGTTCATGACTGGAACTGCCACGCCGATTGATGGTGGATGGTATTGTTAGATTCAAGGCAAATATTTACACATGCAGCCAGGCTTTTGATGTGACCCGGTCGAGGCTAGTATAATGTGAGTCGGTTGGGCCAGGCGGAGAGGAAACGGATCATAGCATTAGATCATGCATTTTAGCATCTAAAATCCCAGCTACAGGACTATCAGCAATGTCTTTCCTCCGAAGCCTGTACCCATGTCGCTCATGATTTATTGATCTCCAACATGTAGCCCATCCAAGTATCTAACAACCCGCATCACGTACGGGTCGCAATCATGAGACCAAGCTCCTTGCGGCCACCATGGACTCATGTCTCCGTCGCTCCAGTGAACCGGGATAACGAACCATGTCGCGGCCTCTTCTGCCCAGACATCGACGTGTGACCAAACTGCTGGATAAGGATCACCTCGAGAGTCTGAGCAAACCAACTCAATGGTCTTGAGTCGTGTGTTGAACTGACCTTGATAGCGCAATTGCTCGAGCCAGTCGACCACCGAGACATAAGGCGCCGTAATTGTGAGATGTTCGAGCGAGCGAGGGAGCAACTGGTGTATAGGGACGGATTGATGCTGCTGCCCCAGGACACCAAAGTCAGCGCCGAGAAGTATCATTTGCGGAAGAGATAGCAGGGTCAGCGCTTGGAAAGCACAGAAGCTAGAGAATGGGTCGACGTAGTGCAGAAAGCTCGAGTCAAGGTCTTTATATACATCAATCCACAACCCGGTCAGAGTTTGTGATAGTGAGTTCATCCGCTTCAGTACCACGTCTGCGTGGCCTTCTCCCGGTGTTCCGATTATGTCAATATTCTCGTGGTAGCGATCCGACTCCTCGTCATCTTCTGCAAAGCTGTAGTCTGGGTTGTACCACTGGTTGTTGAGGTATAGCTTGACTTCGCGCAAACTGGGATAGAGACTGGACTAAACAAAGCGGTCTTCGAGTGCGCGACACCAATCGGTAGTATTCGGGTCCAGCAATGAAGTAGAAACTTCTAATACGACGTTCTGCACATTAATACCAGGCGATGGTATTTCGTTCTGGATCTGCGCTCGTTTGAGATCAGGACAGCGGCACTCGTGTGCTATCTTGAGGGTCTGCATTTCCGGTAAGAAAATCCAGCTCGATGCTATATCGTAACCGAGATAATACAGAGTCTGTGAGCGACACGATCCAGGAATGGCGGTGAGATCGAGTGGTAGAAGAGCGGCCGAGTCGGAAGTCTCCTCAAGGTATCCGAAGAGCCCTTCCAGGGGTTGGCAACGGTAGCGATAGTAGCTATCATAAGTGGAAGTGGTAGTGAAGCCAGCGTTAGACAGGAGTTCAATAGTCAGGTTTCGCAACTTAGGGACGATTGTGAGTATGAGGCCCGTCCACGCTATACCATCGCCTGCTTTCAATCGGCACATCCAATCCTCAACGCGATTGGCCCAGGGAGCACTATGGAGCCCAATCTCTCGAAGACAGCCGGCAGCAAGACTCATAGCATCGGGATGAACGGTGAATTCAGCACCGCCCTTGGGTGCTGCCACTGAAGACATACGGACTTTCGAAGCCAACCGAGGGTGAAGAGCAGTGTTTGAGCAGATATGAAAACGCGATTTCTCATGGCGATGGGGTTTTGATACTCCTCGCTGTAGGGCCTTCCTATCACGGGTGCATCGTAGAGTACGTCTTCTGCGGTGCTCGAGAGCCTTCGGCATGTCGATGCTAGACTGTAAAGATCGGACTGGGGAAGGCAACGGGTAATGGAAAGCAGGAGCTCGGATGATAGATTCTCGAGGTTCGGCATCATTCCCAAAGTTTTGTTGCCAGAGTTTGGTGTCTTGGTATCGAATGGCGAAGCGGATGGAGTCGATGAGAGGTATTATGCGTCACTCCCGATTCGTTTATCTCGCCCGGGCGAGAGCCCTTTCGTTAGTGCTGGAGCCTGGGTGCTCCTCACTGGTACACGTACCGATCATTGTGCGACCAGCGTTGCCTTCCATTACTTTCACTTGGTGTGTGACGTGCAAATGTTCAATTAGCCGCTGCTTCTTTAGTTGACCCCCTTCGTGTCAACTGATCGTGTACCTCCGCGCTCATCCACCAAAACGCACACTGCAAACTCTCCACACCATGTATCCTCCAGGCCTTTCGCGCTTCGAGATTTTACCCAACGAGCTCAAGCTTCTTATCATCAATCACATCGACACCCGCAGCCAAGCTTCTTTAGCGCGTGTATCGAAGACCATCCACCCTGTCGTCGAAGAAGTGCTCTACAAATTGGTCTGGATCGAGAAGCCAAACACCACGATGATCGTGTTCCCTATTGCGAGCTTCGTAAGAACAATCCTATCGCGCCCTGACTTAGCGCATAAAGTAAAGCAGGTTACCGTAGGGGTCAGTGGATTACAAGTCTATGCCAATATGGACATTGAAGACCTTATAGGCTTCAACGTATAATCTATCTTCACGACCCCGCACGTTGAGATAAGTAGGATAACAAAACCAACACACCACATTCCTCACGCGTTCGGGACTAGTTGTTCGGGAGATCCTGATAGATGACGAGGAGGCGGTCATAGGCAGTGATAGACGGCCATGTGGTTAGGAGAGCGCTTTCAAGATCTGTCTTTTCTAACTCTTCTCCATCATTATCGTACAATACTATCTCCTCACCCCAACCATCTTCTTCACCAACGACTCAGACATAAACCTCACGCCCTAGGCTCCTTCCCACCAATCTGATCACTCTCCCTGACAAAACCCCCCTTACCCTGCCCAGGCCGAATAACCTGCCCCTGATTCTCCTGCTCAGCCGCCCACTTCTTCAGCGTATCCAACCCCACACTCTTCAACGCGCTCTCATGCGTCGACTCAAGCTTAACCTTGGGCACCTCACCAATCCCCTTATCCGCAGCGCTCTTCCACGACGAAGCTTCGAGGCAGTATCTTTGGCCTGGCCCTACACCGGCTTTTCGCAGATCGGTACCGTTCGAGGTGGAGAAGTCTAGGAAGCTGTTGGTGAGGATGGCGGCGATGGGGTTGCTGCTTGTGCACATTCCGGCGTTGATGGTGGAGGGGAGGTTGGACGGGGTTTTAGACTCGGCGGAGTGCTTGTGGAGGGGTGCGTTGAGGACTGTGCTGTGTTAGCTGGTTGGTGACCATGGAAGTGTAGAGATGAGTTGACGTACCGTTCTTTTGAGTGACGTCCATCTTTCCTTGTTGGTTCTTGCCTGACATATTGAAGGAGTTTCGATTGAGGTTCGCGAGCTTTCAAGAGTTTAGTATCAGTTTGTAATCTGGAAGGATTGCTTGCTGCTGTGGTATAGTTGAAGATTTGGTGAACGCTGGAATTGGTATATAGTCCCTAGATGTAAGTATGAATGCGATCAAAACTGACGTCAATTGAACCCTTTTGTTCCTGCATTTCTACGCTTTACTCGCTTCGCTCAAGGCACGATCCAACAATGATGCCTCCATTACCTCCTCCGATGAATGTCTTGACGTCAGCGATATCTAAGCGTCAGAGCGTATTTCGACGTCGTAGCATTATTCCATTCGAAGTGTAGATGCATATGTAAACGCAGACTTCCTTTTTGGAGCTGGTCGCCTCGACAGATGTAGTCGTATACTGTGGTTGGAGATTCCTTCCTCAGACACCCTTTCAACACAACCCATGGGTTTGCGCTAGTTCCAATCGATACTAGCGTCGTCTTCTTACTCCCGACCGTGCGCATGCATACACACCTACCTTGCACTGCATTTCGAACCACCACACCACCCGTGGTAGTACTGCATACGCATTTATTCACCCACCTCCCCATAGTCACACCGCTCCTCCAAACTCTGGGTCCTTCTCCCTCGTCACTTCGGCCGCGCAACACAATACTTGGCAAGCATCACACTGTTACAAGTCGGCCTCTCGCAAGTACCGACATGCCGACAGCAGCCTGTGCACTCGCCCAAACGCGCACTCCCTCACTGAACCATGGCCATCGGCCAAATGCAGAACTAGCACACAGCCTCGCACACGTGTTCAAATGCCATGGCTTCCGTCACCGAATGCGCAAGTGACGGAGACCCCCAAGTCAGTGAGTCCTGTTCTCTTTTCACCGAGGACAGGCCGCATGATGGCAAGTGCCACGCCGTCATTTGCCTCATGAACTTAACAGATTAGCCACGGCTAGATGAATCGATTATGAGTGGGGACGACGGCTCCATCTGAGTCGTTTGGGAAATGACGTCGAACTCGTCATTTCATCGTGCCGCGTTCTATTGCCATTTCCTCATCTCATGACGAGCGTTTGGCGAACACATAGTAGTCCACCGGTAGTTTAGCGAAGAGGATCAATAACGGTGTGGAAGGTACAGGGCACATGCCTGCCCAGGCACTTCAAACCCCTCAAGGGAAGGAAGAACACATAGCCAGTTCAATGCAGCTGCAGGTCGATCGCAAACGTAGTGCATGGCCTTTTTGAAAGAAGAATGCAAAAAACAAAACCTACAACGGCGGTCACGAACGACGATCTTGCGGCATTGATGCCGATGTAGTGTATGGGCGAAAAACGCAAATGTTCGCATGATCGCAATTGCTGAAATGTCAATTGCGGGGAAATTCACTGCAAGAACTAAATTGACTTGCATGCAGTAGAAGGAAGAAACGCAGGTTGACGTCGCGGATGGCTGCATGCCAATCTGGGCCCTTAGGCACGACGATCCGGGGAAATGCGCGGGTACGATGGTGTTGGACTGCATTCGACCCACGCGTGATTGAACGTGTTTATATGAATTATCTGTCTATCAATGCATTCGAACTTGGGCCGATATCGGTGTCCAATCATGCCTTGTATGCGCAAGAATCGAGCCTCAAAGCCTCTTTTTCCTCTGCCACTTCTTCTAAAGAAACGCTAATCCTCCGTGTGTCATGTACCTTGGTTCAGCGCATCGGAAGGTTGATCTGTTGTCCAGCCACGTCGACCAAGAAAGAAACAGAACAGGCCTGCAGCCTACATTAACTTAAAAGCCTACAAGATAGGTAACCTAGCGTCGATGTAGGCCCTAGACCTGTTCAGTTCTTTTCTCATAAATAAGGTGCAGCCACAGCAGACATCTAGCCCTGCAGCCTTTGCCGAATCTCAGCGACGACGTTCCGTATGCGTGGCTCCTTGACCTTTTGCTCGGCGCGGGTGATAGCATCGCCTATCTGTAGAATGTCCCTACCAGCTTCGCAGAAGTCTGGACCTAAGCACAGCAAAGTGCCTGTAGCCACGAGCGCGCGATATACAGCCTCGGAATCGGTAGCTGTAGTGAGAATCTTTGACAGATCATCGAGCAAAGAGAGCGCACGGTCCGCGTTGTTCTCGGAGTTTAGCAGTACCGAGTAGTTGATATAGAGTGTAGTGAGCGCGATGATCAAGTTTCGGTTCGTCGATGCTAGGAAGGGCGAGACCAGTGGGTGGATGTTATCAAACTCTGTGCTGGCAAGTAATCGTCCCTTTTCAGTTTGGAGCAGATTGCTGAGACACCGTATAGCCATCATTGTGTTGTTGGGCGGTGAGGATTCCGTGAAAACCCCTGATTCGATAAGGTTTGGTAACAGACTTTGCTCAGGCGACACTAGGAAGGCGGCCGGTTCCTCGAAAGCAAGGACAAGCCGTAGCAAATCTAAGGCGGGCAGACGCTTCTCTGCCGGCCATTGTGTTGCGGCTTTGACAAGGAGCTCCACGCCTGTAATGTCAATGCCCTTGCCATTTCCCTGCTCCAATGCCGTGACGGTCGCATTCAGCTGCTCCACGTCGGGCGGATTCAGCGAGATGTCCTTCTGCCCATCGGCCACAAGGGCCTCGTTGAACTCGGTAAGTTTCTTGAAAATGATCTTGTGGTTTCCTGTCGTGATGGGCAGGTAATCCTTTTGCGGGAGTATCTTAGCGGCCGGAGGTGCGGGTGGAGGTTGGGTCGCGACTTGATTGGCGTCGCCGGGCCGATACCGTGCTTCTGAGCCCCACGGGTCCGTTCCCTGCGCACTACTCTGACCTAGCGTGGCACCCTGTGTGTTCTGAATAATGAAGTTGGCGACTTGGTCGAGGTACGTGAGCGGCAGCTCGTTGTCTTCGATGAACTTGCGCGCAGCTTCGTAGTGGTTCTGGTTGAGGTTGTAGGGTAGCTTCAGCGGAGGCTTGCCATCTTCGATATCGACGTCGAAGACGTAGTCATACTCTTTGCCAGCGTGCGAGATCTTGCGTCCGCCGCTGCCCGCCGAGTCGACAACAGTGCCAACATTTACCCACTGATTGGCGGCTGCAGACCACTGGTATGCGGACACGTTGCCGTTCATCTCCTTGATCATCTGGACCTGGCCCTCCTTGGTGCCGGAACGTTGTGTAAGGAACTCAGGGCCGGGCAATTGCTCCTTGTTGATGTCTCCCACCGTTTGCTGTGGTATCGAAGAGCCCTTGACATCGTCGTTGAATTGCTGGATCTCGGTTTCAGCAGCGTAGCGGGACTGGTCACGGGTAAAGACGCGCGCAAGCTTATCGCTCGCGCCAGTGACGATGTCGCCGTTCTCGCCGCATACAGCTACTGTCCATACGGAGATAGCTGGGTGTGTGATGGTCTGGATGCACTGGTTGTTTTCCCATATGCGCACCGTCCGGTCTTCACCGGCACTCACCAGGCCACCATTGGGAAGAACGGCAAGGGAATAGATAAAGTTCTCGTGACCGTGCAGCTCAGCCACCTGTTGTCCGTTGAGTGTCCATAACCGGATGACGGCGTCGTTGCCAGCGGAAGCGAACTGGGCACCAGAGGGATGATCCGGAGGCAATCGGCAGAGAGCGCGCACGACTTCAGGTGCTTGTATTGACCGCACCGGGGACGTGGAGCCTGAGGTGTGGAATATGCGGATTTGCTGGTCTGCGCAGCCGGTGATGATGGTGTTGCTATCGTAGGCGAGGACGGCCCATACAGAGGCAGAGTGTCCCTGCAGCACTGTAGATTCGCCCCACTTGCCTACTTCCCACAGCCGTGCCTCCATGTCCCAGCTGCCGCTGACAATGTATTTGCCGTCCTCGCTGACATCCAGCGCGCACACATTGTTGCCATGTCCAATCAGAAGAGCGTCGGCGTCGTCGTCGAGGTTCTTGCTGGGCCGCCGTACGTCGATGATTTGGTCCTTGCCGCCTGATACGACAAGGCCTTCGGGGAAAGAGGACGAGGGTGGAACGATAGCGAGCGAGTTTACGAACTCCTTGCCGTGCGTCTTGATGGTGCTGTCCCATATCGGTGGGCTTTGTGACTGCTGTGCCCAGACGCGTACTGTGAAGTCTCGCGACGCAGAGACAATGGAGGAGGGAGAGGGGAATGCTACGCTGCGGACCTTTTGGTGGTGTTAGTCGTTGCTCTGCACAGTCTAGTAGTTTACCTGTAGTTATAGAGAAAGCTGCACGTACATCGTCTTCGTGGCCGCGGAGAGTGGCTGATAACTTGAAGTCGGCCATGGTTGGGCCAGGGCGGGGTTGCTGGCTGGAGGTGGTGGTTGGCTTAGCAATAGAAGGGAGAAGGAAATAAAGTCTATATCGCAGTGAGAGACGCGCACATCAAGCTCAAGGTGAGTGAACTCGTCGAAATTGCGACTGTCTGACGTTGTGCGTGTTTACAGCGAGTTGCCTGTCCTAGAGCTCGGTGATTGTCGACGTCAGCCTTTCGCGAGACAACCGAAGCACCCATGTCACTTTCGCATTATGTCAGCCTCGCGTGCTCCATTGCTCCTGCCATGCCCATTGCGACGTCTTCACTTTCCAACACAACACCATGTCCACGCTTGACGATACTCTCTAGGGCTCTCTTTTCTTTTTACACACGGACAGTCATCGGCATCTCACGTGTCGCTTGGCCTCAGGTACTCGTACGAGTGGCTTGCGGCTGAGCACCTGCCCAGGTGCTCTACAAAGCCAATAGCGCCAGCTTCAGCTTCCGCATGTCTGGTCATACGCATCTAGCTTAACGTTCATCTCATCACGATCTTAGATTCCCTTCCATCGGTCTGGTACGTGGTCGCGGCCAATGTCGCTTCCGTGTTGCTGTCACGGAAGGCTGAGTCTCAGCTTTCGGCGTCCGCGCAGCGTCTGGCTAGACAGCTCCTTCCACACCACCAACCTTCTCGTATGCGCTTCCATACACTCTGGCCTCGATGATTCCCAATTGTTCGTTCCAGTACGGAATCGTTGTGGTCGCAGCAACGCATTAACTGTCATCTGTCATTCTACGCATGCAAAGATCTCCCATCGGAGACATGTCGGCTTTTGAAACCGGGGTAGGATATCTTGACCGAACACACTTTTCTAAAGGCATGTTGAGACGAGGATATGTAGCAACATTTACAGTTTCCTAGGAGAAGCACAACATTCGTTCGTGATCCCGCATCGCACTCTCTGGTACGCGTCGTGGCGTCCCAAAGAAGCACGGATCGCCGGTGGTGGGCCCAGAACCTCCCCCACCAGATTTCCTGCCAAACGTCAAAGTCTTGGTCGTTCGGTCGTGGTGCAACACCGGCTTGAGGTTTCCCATGCCCTCGCAGCCTGCTCCCCACACATCCTGGACGGAATCCTCCGCCCCGCCTCTTGGCCGCCCGTCCCCATAACGGAGCGCGGCCTTCGCGTTTCGCCGACCGTCTGGAGTCCGTCAGTACCAACGGTAGCCTTTCATGCGCAGGGCAAATGATTTCCCTCGTCTCCCGGACTTCCCTGGTCAGTTGACTCTAGCTGCTCTGCTTTGCCGCTTAGTTGACATGCCCTGCGCCTCGCATCCACCATGGCTCGCGTTCGGCATTGTGCTGCAGCCACTAGAGCTTTAGCTCTTCGCGTGACATTGCTTACCCTGCCTTTCCACGATGCGCTTGCAGAAGACCGCCCTGTTTGTTCTAGCCCAGCCCGCGCTACACTCGCGCCAAGCCACTGAATTCTCTGGACGAAGCGATGCGTGTCAGCTCAAATCTTGCGATGCCTGCGAGCGAGGGGACACCCTGTGACTTGCCTAGATGCGGTCCATGCAACCGCCCATGTCACTGAATTTGAATGCGCCGTCCAGGACTGACGCCAGCGTGCCATGGCTGGGGACGGCTGCATGCCTACAAGAGCGCCAGTAGCCCTCCCTTCTTGCCTTACACTCCGCTTTCACCTGGATCTGCAATACCCAACTACACTCTGTACCAGCATCAAGCAATCAGCAATCTCGCCAGATATACAATCATCTGAATCGCCAACAGCATAAAATTGCCTGTTTCCGGCGATCTCGGTACCCTTGACTCAGCCTATCCAGTCTCTCGGATTCGCGCGGCGCCTCCGTGATCAGCGCCCGAACCCTACGTACCCCTACGCGTTCTTGCGTAAGGACGAAATCGTCACACCTGTGGCCGTTGTCCTTTTGTTTTTAACGGCAGGGTCCTACGAGCATCTGCCTCAAGAAGCCTTCCTCCGCCCGCCAAACCTTTCGAGTATCAGCAAGAACCTCCTCACACTCCTACCTTGACTCTCGCACAACACCTCCACACAATGGACGCACCAATGATCGAGCTCAAGTCGGCTCTGGCCTCGTAAGTTACATCCTTCTGTCCCCCCAACCCAGCTAAGTCTGTTAGACTGTTTGCATGCGGACAATATTCAGATCTGACCATCGTTTGTGGTGCCAAAAGATACCCAGTACACCGTATCCTCCTCGCAACAAGATCCACCTTCTTCGAGGGAGCCTGCCGCAATGGCTTCAGGGAAGCAGAAACCGGAGTGGTTGACCTCAGCGAAGATGACGCAGAAGCTGTTGAACACATGGTGCACTGTACGTATTGCATGAGGCGATGGGACCCTAGACTGTGCTAAAGCTTTCTAGACTTCTACCACATGGACTACCTCACCAAGAAGTCACTCTCGCGCCGATCCTCACAACGATCGAACCGACCTACCTCTCTACGATCATCGATTACCAAGAGGAAAAGCCCCCCAAAGAAGCTGAACCTGGTCCAAGTCGAAGACCCGCTCCTTGCACTTATGGCAGCAACCAACAACTCAATGCCGCTGACTCCTCCCGCCGACGAGCCAATGTTTCAAAGCATCAATGCATCCTCCAAGCTGCCCGACACGCCGATGGCCGATCAGTTCTTCGAGGATGATGATCTGGAAAGCGAGCAATCAGAGACTGAGTTCGACATTGAGACGACACATCTCATCACACATGCCAAGGTCTACGCCATCGCTGAGAAGTAAGTACTACCATTCTCTCGTCATTGTTTACTTTTCTATGTTTTGCCTGAATGCGCGCCGCGATTTGCGGGGTTGCTTCATCTGCGCCTGCAGCTCTACCTCCCATGACTGGGGTGTGCAGCGCGTGGCACGGCGGTTGAAACGCCGACAAACTCCGCCATATGCGTCACCGGCACTCTACCTCGCCAATCGCACCCCGCGCTGCACACCCCACTGTACCTTTGCATACACAGCCCTTTCGTCTGTTTTTCTTGTGTACGATTTCAAGATGCGCCAATTACCTACTATGGTCCTTGGGCCTTCATGGCTGCATCTTCGAAACAGTCCGCGTCAGCGTGCTACTACTATCTCTCCAATCATGCACCCATCTTTCATCACACCTACTTTGGAACTTTCTTGCTAACGGTTTATGGCAGGTACGGCATTGCAGGCTTGAAAGCGCTTGCGCGTAGCAAATTTGCAGAGGAGGTTGACCTGCACCTTAGCAGTGCCGACTTCCCAGAGGCCTGTCAAGAGGCGTACGAGTCTACTTACCACACTGACCGTGGTCTGCGAGACGTCATCATCCAGACCTTCCGTGCCAACCCCAGCCTGTCGCTGCGACCCGATGTCGAGATGGCCGTGCGAGAAACACCAGGTCTTGCTTTCGAACTCTTCCGTATGGCAAGCGGACTTCCAGTCTCTTCCTGAAGGGAATTCCGTCACAGTCGTTCCCGCATCGAGCCAATCATCGCTGCCCCGCAGTGTGCACCAGTATCTGCATCGCCGCTGCAAGCATACGACTCAACTCTATGTTGAATCTCGTCATCTATCTGTGTAGAATCCTACGCGCGTCCTAGACCGGGATTATCCTGCGGGTGGTACGCAGCCGCCACACAAAACGTCTGTCTTGGCTAAGACAACGTGTTTCACGACAGTGCTGCAGTCAACCGTCGACGTGATGCGGGGTCAGCATGTCTTATCAACCTTATCGAGCCGCGCATCCGCGCAGTTCAACGTCACACCCGATGTGCTTGAGCCAATGGCCTACTGACTCTGCTCATTGGCAGTTTGTTTCTTTCTTTCTCGAGAACTTTTGTAGTACTTTTAGCGATACCAATGAGCGATTTTGCGTTCTTCTCTTCATAGTTTCATCGTCATGAATATATCTACTATAACAATTACACTACCCACCCAACTCCGAGCTTAAGATCAGTCATATCACTGTGCATCAATACCCAATATCTAGGCGCCAATGCTCCCAAAGGGCACAAAGTTACGTCATCTCGTCTTATGAGTTTTGCCATGTCGATAGCGTTTGCTACAATACTATTTCCATCTACACGGAGTTCCAAGGTTGCCAACCGCCGCGCACGTGCTTTACATCATAATGATAGAATTGCCAAAGGATAGCCTTTACTACGGCCCGCAACGTGGTCTACATAAGAGCCGAAGATCGCGCATTAGCCACCCCGGCCCTACACGTGGGGTTTTGCTCACTCTTCCTTGCCCTGGATGTATACAAGCCATACCAAGAGATCTACAAAACGTTTTCGGTCCGTTCCTCCTCCGATCTTGCCTGCTGCCTGCACCTGCAGAGGGTGGGGACGATCTAAACTGCTTACTGATCTGTGCCATGTGGCTTTGAAATCAGACGCGCGATAGAGTTTTATAGTGTTCGTGCGAGCTGTTTGTCCGGATCATGGTGGTGAGAAGACGGGGTTCAGTGCATGAATTTGGTCGGTTTTACGAGAACTTTGATGGTGGGCATGGGTGTCTTGTTTGCGCGTTGGAATTCAGGTCTTTCTCGAATGTTCTGTTTATACGTCACGAATGCTTGTTTTCTGGAAGGTCTTGCGGTGAGATCTCAACATGTCAGCTATGACACGTGGATATCGCATTTTACTAACATAAAGGACCGTAGAATAGTTAATGGCATGGGTGAGTTCATTGTGTCTTGTTTCTGCTGACTTATGTACACGCTTGTCGATGATAGTGATACAGGGAAGGATGCGCTACTACAACTATCATCGCCGTTAGGTAACCGTCGCTAGGAGTGACGCTGGTCATCCTGGAAATCGAAGTGACACTGGACAGGTGGGGCGACAGATTCCATGGCATGAGGGCATTTCAGTGATGACGAGCGCAGTAAGGAGGCGCACTGCTTTCAAGGAACAGGAGAGCATGAAAGCGATGGTATCTGTGCCTAGATAACGCAGGGATATGGAGAGAGCGGGAAATGGCAGTCGGCGTGAGCATCGTAGGGGTTGCATTGATCGGATATCATCATATCCCATCATCGTTGCCCTTCTCTGCCATTCAACGTAATGTCGTAGAGTGACGATGTATCCAGTCGGTAAGCCTCGACTGTGAGACCACGTGTGTATCGAGAGTGGCATGCGACGATGGCCGTGTTGGCAGCGAGGTGTGGTTTGCGGTATCGGAGTCGATGCGCCGTTTGTACAATCACACTCATCGCTCATCCCACCCTTCATCTTTGACCTTTTCCATATCCAACGCTGCGAACTCCCCAGCCACACGACACCATCTCCATCTTTTGCGAGAATATTGCCTGCTCAATCAACCTCAGCCATGAACGACCACCTTGAATCGCCTCCGATCGGTATGAATGCTCCAAAGGGGACTCGATGCTAGGTAACGAAGCTGTGCGCAGATGAACCCGCCGCCGTTGTTCCGTTCCCGCTAAAGAGGCTCTCCGATGAGCTCCTCCTCCATGTCGTTGCCCAAGTTCCAGAAGTCGATCTCCATACACTCTGCTTGGCGGCCAAACACATCGGCTCCATGGCACAGGAAGCACTCCACCGATACCCCACAATCTCTTACAGCGCCGATGCCATGCCGCGGCGCATGGCCCGACTGACCCGCACCCTCTTCAGCCGTGCCGACTTAGCTCGCGCAGTAGCCCAACTCACGCTGCGACCCATCCTCCATATTGTCGAAATTCCGTTTACCACATTGTCCGCGGCTGGCAATCCAGTACTCCAGGGCTTCTTCCAGCACACACGCGTGTATATGGGCGAGACACAGATTGCGGCACTCCTCCTTGCTTCTCTCCCGAACTTGAAAGAGCTCGATCTGCAAATCATCTCCAACGGTAGCCTGCATGAGCTCGACAGCGGTCGTTATGGCCATGCATGTAGCGTACAGTGCAGGCTTCCAGTCAAGGCTGGGTCACACCCCCTCGATATCGCCATGAACCCAGGATTGAAGGCGCTCCGGAAGCTGCATCTGCATGCTCGTCATATCAGCTGGGATTGGCTGGCGTTGTCTTGCCTGAGGGCTGTCACCCTTGGCCTTCACTGTAGCGTCGATTGGGATACTGCATCAGCAGGTGTCTCCAGGGTCGAAGAACTGGTGCTGAATCTGACCACCGAGGTCTTTCTTAACGACGACCGGAGATACAAAGATCTACCCAAACTCTTTCAGCGAATGCCCTGCCTGCGATCGCTCACCATCAACATAAGCAACAAGTGCTTAGCTCCAGGGCCAAATCAGATCGAGGCTGATATTCTTGGGAATGATGCGCGGGGAAGCATGGAAATCCTCATCGAAACTATGGCTGCAGTATCGCAGACACTAGAAGTGCTGTGCATCAAGAAAACCGGCACAGATCCGGAGTGCTTCAAGTACCTGGAGCCGGTAACAAGCCTGGCCCACTTCAACCAAATGAAGCACCTTCAAATACCCATTGAAGGAGTTTTGGAGTGTGGCCTGGTGTCGAGGAAGAGAATTGGGGAGATACTGCCAGACAGGCTTGAACAGTTGCGCCTCTCAGGCCTATCTGTAGAAGCCATGAAGAGGTTGGAAGATGTGTCCTCGGAAGATGCTAGTCTGGCGTTCCCGGCCTTGTCGGGATGATAGAAAAGGGACCGACCGGCGATAGATACATAGAAGACATGAAGACTAATAGATCAGTACACCAGATGGCCGGGAGGTTGTCAGAGTCGAGATGTTGATTATGCGCATCCGTGATAATGGGCAGGGGTCATCCAGGCTCCGGTTTTGTCGACGGCGTCATCGTGCGGAAGGGTCGTGAATGCCTCTTGGGTAGGCTGAGAGTTTCTGTCGGGAACGCAGAAAAGATTCGCTATCTAACCGGCGGGGAAGAGTATGATATAAGACGGTGTTGGTCTTGGGGACCCGACGACGCCCTAGCGCTAGCGTGGTTCGCGCTGACACCTGCATGCATTAATTCTCCGGACCCGAACAGCTTCACGTTGCGTCATTAGTAATGCAGTATTTCGCTCCCTGCGCAGCACTGCTGCATGTGGTAAAGTCTGGAGAGCACATCTATCGCTTATCTGTTCAAGAAGGGGCTGCTGGCGAGCCACATTCGTGCCCATGCGTCGCGTCGGCGTAATCTCACGATGGACGCGTCCAACGCGTCGCTCCTCCCTCGAGAACCTCGAATTCAAGCTCACCGATGTGTAAAATGCCTTTCAGTTGTCCGCCTCACATCCTCAGGTAAGTTCTCCGCACCACACTTACGCGCCCACGGCAGCATCCGTATCCGCCTCTGACATAGTTTAGGGCTTACAAGAATGGTGACTTCACCGACTTAGTTATCAGCTGCGGCAACTCGACATTCGATGTGCATTCCGTTGTGGTTGGGTCAGCATGCGAGTTCTTCGCGAATAATATCAAATTCGCTGGAAAGGTCAATCCGCAGCGTTTCGCGCCAACCTCCCGTATTGACATTGGACAGGAAGCTGATGAACGACGTATCGATCTGCCGGACGATGATCCAGACATGATCCGACGCTTAATCGCTTACCTGTATCTGGGTGACTACGATCCCACCGACGACATTGGCATCGCCGCGTTCGAACAACTCAAGCAATATGACCTCAACACAGCAGCGGCGCCCGCTCACCACCTCCGCAGAGATGTATGGGGAAGCTCTCAGCCTCATGATCAATGCGCTTGCCTCGCGTTGAACCTCAAGAATATCGAGCAGGCGGAATTGAAAGTAGAGCAGCAGAAGAAAGCGTCCCAATACGTCAGCCACCGAAAGCCCGACAACAGCATCGAAATCACTAGTCCGCTTACAATACACGCGAGCATGTATGCGCTCGCTGATAAATATCAGGTGAAGGGGCTTAGTCGTCTGGCAAAAACCAAGTTTCGGGATAGTCTGGATCACCACGTTGATTCCGAAGACTTCATCGCCGCAGTACAGCTCACGTATAGCAACACCCCAGAGACCAACCGCGGTCTTCGAGACGAGATAGTGCAGGCTTTCCGGACATATTTCAAGGTAGACATCACCGAGTTACCTGGGCTGGAATCCAAGCTAGACACCATTGATGAGCTGGCTTTTCTGCTTCTCAAATCCTGGCCCAGAAAGATGGAATCTGCAAGCCCTAAGAAGTTTGTCTCATCTGCGGGTGCCGCTCACACGGCTTCTCATCTGGTTATTACCGCTGGCCCGCCCACCTCCGGTACCAACGCGACTTCCGCTTCTTCCAACGCTCCTGCGACGACCACTGGGTTTGCCTCTTATGCTCGTACATCGGCGGCCACTACCTCTAGTACTCCAGCCACCGGAAGCTTGTTCGGAAGCTTCCCCCCACGTGCTTCGGGTGGATTCGCAGGCTTCTCGTTAACACCCAGTAGTACTGGCAACGCGGGATCAAGTCAACCAGCTCTTCCTTTCGGGTCTCCAGCGTAACAGATTTTCCTGCTGTATACTCAGTTGAGTCTTCTCGCCATGCCTTACAATATTGCATACGGCCTTTTTATTTAGCTTCTGGTCTTCATTCAGTGTCGTTCCTTCGCGACTTCCTCTTTGTCGTTCGCACACGCGCGATATCCCAACCTCCTACTATTCATGGCAATCACTCCACCGCCACCGACCTTACTGAGCCAATACCTTCCACATACGTTTTTAGATCACCGAGCGCACTTTCTCGCTGTATGCGACGGTTGCGCGAAGCTAAGAGCTCTATCCTTGTCATGTCTTTCTCTTGTACTTCTTCCCATCATCGACACGCACAAAAACCCGGAGAACTGCAATTGGCACTGCTGCATCCATCGATTTTGGTCTCTTTTTGGAATCACACATTATATACACGCATCTCTTGCATCGATTTTACCATATCGAACGTAACCAGAATGTCGAATGGGAACACAGACACCGATGTCGCCTTGCCGCATGCCTCATTGCTCGTATACTTCCGTGGCTCTGCAGCTGTTAAAGAAGCGACAGATACCGGTGTTCTTTCCAGTGACAACAGCCATGGTACCAACGCGCATCAACTGCTCCATCCGCCGACCGATGACGATGACGACGACGAAGAGTCGAGACTAGGCTTCTGGGGCGAAGTGGATGGACCTACCAGCTCGTCTGGATCATACTCATTCGGCGAAAGCAGATCAGCTTGGCGAGGAGCAGCCGCCTTCTGCTGTCTTTGGTGTGCATTCTCGGTCATTATCCTCGGCGCCTTTGGCCTCTATTTCACTGTCGACCTTGCCTTCAGCCACTATGGACTGGGTACTGGGATGGCGGAGTGGGTTATGTACAGACAACAGCTCCCACCGAGCAACATCCGTGGGGTAAGTCAATCACAAGACGACAGTGGCACGTCAACCTATGAAAAAACTGAACAGGTCTGCAGCCTACGTCAACGTTAGGTCACCTACTTTGTATGTTTCCATGTTGATGTAGGCTGCAGGCCTGTTCAGTTTTTCTCTTGTATGAGGTGGTGGTGTCCATGGGTAGCATGCTAACACTTGTCCTGCATTAGATAAGGTTCTGCCTTGAGACTCCGAACCGCGAGGCACCTGGTCCGCAGGCCTGGCACTACCTGAAAGTAGGCACCGGCGATCGTTGCACGACCGATACCATCGACTTCCTTCTCAACTCAAAGGAAGCATGGAAGATTCAGCCAGATGCAATCCTGCTCCTGAGGGACGATGCGTCATACCTGGATCAGCATGAACAGATTCGGGCACCCGTTATCTCCCGAGAAGAACTACAAGCTCCTAAGCTGGATGACGATGTTGCAGAAGAGGGCCACTTGGGCCGAACAGTTTGAGAGGTCACATATGGAAGCTATCACAAGCACTTGGTGAATAGCACTGGCATTCATTTTCTAGTATACTCCATTCGCCACATTGGCTATTTGGCATCTTGTAATAAATCCTTGTCCATTCCCCCCGCCTAACAGTTCCCATTGATGATAGTAACATCGCCGCTGCGAGAACGCACACTAATAGTGAAGTCCTCAAACGGTCGAGTCATGATCTACTTGTTTGGATTGAGTGACGCAGAGGTCTTCAGATTCGCGATCCGTGTCTTTTGATACCATTCCTTTGCGTGTGAGGTGAATGAAATGCGGAAAGTGTGGCTAGCTTGCCGTTTCTGGGTTGCCTCTGAGTCATTGATGAATGACACAAGTGGTGGAAAGACTTCTTCGTCATCGAAAGGTGGTACTACCGCCTCATCAGCGCGTGCCCATATCCGATAAGCTAGCGGGTCTTCCTCTTCGGGTACTGTGTCGCATATGGCGCGCTCGGCAGGAGGACTTTGCAGGATCACTTCGTAGTGCATCTCGCGACCCACGATCCAATC
Organism: Alternaria novae-zelandiae; assembly: GCF_023758075.1. Classification (NCBI taxonomy): domain Eukaryota; kingdom Fungi; phylum Ascomycota; class Dothideomycetes; order Pleosporales; family Pleosporaceae; genus Alternaria; species Alternaria novae-zelandiae. Next base: position 781,329 of record NW_026056978.1, on the reverse strand, counting down.
GTTGTACTTTTCGTACATCGTGACGCGCTGGTCATCTTGGTCGTCAAATATCAGATACACAGCTTTCAGATCCTCGAAGAAGTGGTGAGCTTTGTTGAGCGCGTCGAGCCAAGCAAAGGCCTTGACGCTTGGGTGAAGAAGCTCAAGCACCTGGATACTAGCAGGAAGAAGCTTGCAAGGATTCGGGAAACCATCGCCAAGAAGAAGTTGCTGTGTTATAGTGAGGGTTTCCAGCTTCTTGAAGAAAGCGAAGGTAGGGACCGGCCCCATCCACTTCAAGAACTCTTGGTCGAAGCTATCGTACGCATCCACTGAGAGGGTTTTGAGGCTAGGCGCAACCCGAGAAAGGCAATAAATCATCCTATTACTCTTTGCACGCCTGGAGTCTTTAAGGATAGGCTTGACAATGGAGAAGCCGCCAGACGAGTGGAAGTTGGTGAGCTGGATGGAGAGATGTTCCAACCGTGGGAACGCTGTGGCCGAAAGAAAACCGGCATGGAGCGCCCCGTTGTGATCAACTTCCTTTGCTACACAGCTAGCGAGCTCAAGTTGAAGAGTATCAACAGCAGGAGCGACGAATGAAGACGGGACCCTGCATTCTCGAGCGACCTCTAAGCACTGCAGCTTCGGCAGAGTACACCAAGTCTTGTCAAGACGGCTGCCGAAGAACCGCAAAGTTTCGAGTTTCTTGAGGCCACAGATCTGGGATAAATCCAAAGCTGGTCTGTTGACAAGGTTCCTAAGTCTTGCGTTGATGATACCTTTCATTCGAGAGGACATGATCGGATCGTTGCGTTTGGGTTTTAGAAATTCCAAGAGATAGTACCCAGGCTTTCCAAAGAGTTTGTCGAGAGGATCCTCTGCGTAACGCTGCTGGGACCATACAATGCGTTCGTTATACTCCACATCGTCGTCCGCTACACGAAAGTCAGGCATAGTGGCAAGGATCTCTATCTCCAGCTCGACCAGATTTGGAAGTAAAGCGAGAATAAGACCACCACAAGCTTTGCCGTCGCCAGAAAGTAAGCGCGCTTTCCAGTCTGGCACACGGATGGCCCAACCAGTGCCTTTGGTACCCATGTCGTCGATCACGCGTAGTGCTTTGGCGATGTCGTCAGATGACCATTTGGGAGGCGACGTTGGCTGCCCTCTTATAAGACTCATTGAGAGCTTGCGAACGCTAGATGCTAGTTCAGGTCGGTGAAGAAGCGCAAGCGCGAAGGAGAAGACCTGTTCGACCGCGCAGTGGTAGCTTCCCGAGTAACGCTCATTAAGGGTAAGGTTGGTGTAGAGCTTTTCGTTCACAATACGTCGCAGCTGGTGCGACGCGAGGGAAATATGGGCGAGGTCGCTTTGTTTTGTCATATATCCTGTGATACCATCGAGCAGCTCCTCTGGTAGAGCAGACAATGCTTCCATGCTCGTCGGAGGAGACACATCTGCGTCCAGAGGTGAAGTAAGCTTTGCTTGGGTTCCGTGGTGCTGCATCTTGGTTGGGTTGGAATTTGGATCCAGTAGAGTGAGCGCAATGGATGAGAGGTATTGGGGAATGAGCAATGAGCCCGCGAATTTATATGAGTAAGGAATGTCCACGCAGACGTTCACTTCGTGGCCCTAGTCAATTCACCCATCTGCGAACGCCCAGGCTTCTATCGCTTTCATTATTGTCGCCACTATCTCAAGACCCTCTTTGCATCATAGCGTAGGCTACCACTAGCCTGCGCGTTGTGCAGCAGCTTCCTTCACATGTTCTTCCAAGCGGATGCGCTGCGGCGTCTTTTCCTCACTACCGGGATAGACATAGTTGGCGATTGGAGCCTATGGATACGTGAGTATAGCACTGAACAAACGGAGTCGACTGCATTTACCTGAGCATAGATTTTGGCTGCGATCTCGGCTTGCCAAGTGACGTCTTCTTCCTCGCGGTGGTACCAACATTCTTCATTCAGTGAGTCAATCTCTTTAGATATGACCTTCGTCTCTGATCCGCTATTCTTCAGATGTCTGTAGGTCGGCAAGATGACCTCCAGAAAATTAAGCGTGATACGCTCCTCATCAAGATCTTTCGCGTCCCATCGACTGAATGGTGTGACCATGACTAAAGTGACTTTTGGGCTTTTGGCAAACGAAATGTGCCGAATGAAATCAATATCGCGGCGGAACTTGTTGTATACACCGTGTTCCCTCCAGACGAAATCCGGGGGTGGTACCTGGGGCTCTTCATCATATGTACGCACGTTCCAACCAGCTTCTTCGAGGAAGTCCTCGAATCGTACATACACGACGATGTTCCGGACATAATCTCTGGGAATGGATCCGCACGGGAAAGGCGTGTTGATGAATTCGCTCATATGTCGTGCATCGCGGAGGTGGAATACGTTCGTCTTGAAGAAGGTCTCGGTGATTTCCAGAGCCATCTGAGAACCGCATAGCTTGGGGTCAAATATGAAAACAGCTCTCAGAGCTGCCAGCCGTTCTTTCACAATCTCTTCTTTCTCGACCAGAGTGAGTTGGGGAGGCCAACAGTCCTCTTCAAAGAATACCAAATTCACTACATCTCCTGTATCGTGCTCATGGAAGAATTCGTGGTCAAGATTTGGTATGTGAATACCATCGTCCTCGTGGCATAGGAACTCGTAGATCATGAGACGCAATTCTGCAGCGCCTCCCAGAGCATTCTCGAGGTTCGTAGCAATTTGCCTGACATCATCGGTTGCGTTTCTCAAAATCCGAGCGTCTGAATCGCTGTGTATAGTCAGTAACTCGTTGTTCCTCGATCTGTAAAGCTTACCTGTTGAGCCGCTTCCTCTTAGCCCCTAGGTCGTCCAGTACATCATCTTTGCAGTCGTCGATCAATCCTCTCTTGAGTGAGCTCGTCATTGCACCTGCGCGATGATCGTTCCTTGAAAGTAATAAGAGAAGACGGTATTCACGACTATGTAAGTGTCTACAACTGGGATTGATAAATTGTAAAGGATGAAGATCGAGATAAGTCGCGGAGACGTGTCTTGGTTTCAGGGCAGCCTGGGTCAAGTCCAGGCCACAGTCTAAGACAAAGGCGCACCGTAATTCTTCGTTGGGTTTCAGGGCACAAAGAAACTTGTGCTGGCCCCCAAGGCTATTTGCGCCGGAAGCAGGGTCCAATAGCGAGAGGCGGCAGTCTGAGAGCATCTGGGTAGCTGCCCAGCCATCGTCGCGTGTACCGTAGAATCGTAGCGACTATTACAGCTACAACAAAGTAGTGCAGACTTCGGTTGTTGAAATGACGTCGCATGCATAATATTCTGTGCCTAACATAAGGTTAGATTACATAGGTAGGTAGGCTTCTCCCGGGCCAACAAGCCTGGAATTTACTTGTCGTTCCTGTGATGACTATGAAGATCACGGTAAACACCGACATGATTGCGCAAAGTGCTACTGTACTGGCCTAAGCAATTTCTCGAATGCATATCGCCCAAGTCATCATAGACGTAGAGATGCGTGAAGAGAACCGTCTAGAGAGCGGTGCCGACCGTTCCAGCCTTTTTGTTGAGATGCCGACGTTCTTTGTCCATGTCGCCAGGCGCTGTGTTTCTCCATATCGCGACTCTTCTCTGCAGTTCATCTTCTCCCTCCCTTAACCGCTGGTCATGAAGCTCATGAGAGCGAGCTAGTAACGTAGCATAGTGGGGTGGTGCTGGTTCCTTGGGATAAGCGTAGCGGGGATACTCCCGCGCATTCCATCTCTGCTCAACGTCAGTATAGTAGCAAGAAGTCCAACCAACAATCCAACGTACTTCTTTATACTTTTGCTCTTCTAGTTCATACAGCCATGTGATCTCAAAGTCTAGCGCGGAGGCCGTCGATGCATGCTCTTCCTCGGCGTCGTCGGCTTCTATCGTGCTGACTGTCACTGTCGCACCAGTACTCTTGAGGACATGATAGGATTCCAGTGTCGCTTCGATGAAGTTGAACAAGACCCGCTCTTCCTCGACACCTTCGGCACCGAAGCGGCCAAACGGAGTCACTATTACCATGGTGATGTGTGGTCGCGAAGGGAAAGGGATCCGCGAAAAGGCTTTGGCCACGCGAGATACCTCATCATAGACGTTGTTCTGACGCTCTTCCCATTCAAAATCTTCGTCAGTTTCTTCCGGTCCGCCATCTCCATAATCCCCTTCGCCCCAGCCCGCCCATCCCAGGAACTCTTCACAGCGGATGTAGACGCGGAGGTGCTTGATCTTGTCGCAAGCCCGAATACCACAAGGAAACCTTCCTTTGAGAAACATTCTGATATTGGCTGCCGCATCGCGGAAATGGAATTCGTTTTCTTCGAGGTACTGCGAGGTATTCTGGCGTGCTTGCTCCTCCCCAACTTTGCGCGGATCGAATCGAGATTCGTTCCATATTCGTTGCGCATCTTCCTCAATCTTCTTATCTACATCTTCTTTCACAATATCTTCACCGTCGAATTTAGCCAAGGCGGCCGACCCCTGCACATATTCATGGAAGTTTTCATGCTCGAGGTTAGGGATGAGTACCGGATGAAGAAAAAGAGACCACCTTCTCGAAGAAGTCGATTCTTCTGCCATGATATCGGTGAATGTACCCTGAAGAAGCGAGAGAAGGGGGTTAAGGAGTGCTTGCTGGGTCGATACCTGTTCGCGTAGTTTCGGGTCTGAGCTTCTGGCCTACGTCATTGACGCAAGTGGGGTGGCTACCTAGGTAGCTTCCTCCCCATCCCATCATCCCACCAACAACGCGTCGAGCCCACACAAGCCCGAAATCGCAGCGATCATCGCAGCAGCCATTGCAGTTACAGTACAGCTACAACCAAGGATTGTAACTCGAACTTTGATGGTTGGGATTTAAATCGCATTCAGGTAATACAAAGGAACCCGCCTCAACCATTCGACCACTACTTCGAATTGTATCTCGGATGATGGCCGAAAGTCCTTAGAACCTAGGCTACGCTATAGTATACCAGCTCCGAGAAGATTGAAATCTGCCACCGTAAGTCGCAAGTACGCCTAGCTGTTGGTCAAGTCATCGCCTTAGCTCGCATCAAAAGCCGATAAATGGTATGGGCTACAGGTACGCCTTCCCGATGATAACCCTGCCTCCATCCTCATCATATCTATCAACAAAGCGCAGTTCCAAACGCTGGTCATCTGTCTCTCGGATCTTGACGACATTTCTCCAGGTCTCGGATTGTTCCACACCTGCGCTCGTGCCGTCGAGTTTCTCGCTCGGCGTCGAATTCATCGCTAATGCCATAAGCTCCGCTACATCTTCCCAGCACTCGCCGCCATAGTACTTTCGCCTGGCAACCGCACAGCCTAGAACTACTCCATGTACAAGGACTGTCAGTGTGAAGACAAGCAAGACGATCATCGCTACCCAACCGGCTGTGTTTCGGAGCCCATATCCATACCCGTATGAGTCGAGCTTGATGCGCACTGAGTAGAAATCCGGGACAGGGCGCCATTTAAAAAGATTTTGAGGGCTTTCCAGCACTGTCACTACGTCGTCATCGGCTGTAGTGTTGGTCTTGAGAAAGGAGAACACATCGGATGAACCTCGCGCTATACCGTCTGCAAGTACGCCGCCTAATAGCATGGCTATAGTCTCCTCGATTCCGCCATTCTTATCGTCAGAAGACGTGACATTGGGCGCAACAAAATCTGGTGCGTCGCTGCCATCTATTTCCCGATGATCAATGGCTGTTTGCAGGATCCCGGCCATGCTTGTCATGTTGGAGGAGGAATTGTCCGCCAACAGCTCAGTTTGATACCCGTTGAAGAAGGCAGCCCAGTCGGGCTTCAGATCGAGCGGTTTGTCTGAGAACATGTAGCCAGGAAGGATCCATTCACCATATGGAGACTCGGTTTCAAGGAGTACGTCGGAGACATTGCTGGACACCGTACTCGAATTCGTGGGCTGATGATACGCATCGCTGGCCGCCCAGCGTGCATCGGCGGAGCAGGCTACGATGGCCGAGGTCCAATATCTATCTGTAGAGCCGCGAGCTACAACGGGTACGATCGCTAACGCAAGCAGTGATGACGAAGCGTTGACTTTATCGTCATTGTACCACGAGAATCGGGCCTCTTTATCCGGTAGCCCGTCGAAGATCTCGTTGTCAGTGTCTAGATACGAAGTGGATGCTTGGGGATACCAAGAGTCCTGCACCCATGCTCCTTCAACGCTAGGAAAGGAGACATTCTCTCGGTTCGAGGCTTGGCTCCAAAGAGACATACTACATCTCACAAAGATGATGGGCTGGTGGAGTGGGGTGTCTGCTGCGATACGTAATCGAGGGTATGCGACGTCGCTAGTGCCACCAGCGTTTATGCGCCTTGCGTAACTATAAAAGCTGCCGAGTGTTCTTGAGGCCAGCTCTGTAACGACGGTAGCGTATATAGAGGTGCCTAGACTGTCATGATCGATCTTGATGGCAACCTTCCGCTGAACGCTGCTCCAAAGATCTGTAAAGAGCAGGCCACCACGCGATCCACTATGAATTAGACTGGTGAACTAAACGGTATCAGCTTTCTGCACATTGTATTGAAGAAAGTTGTTCTTGCGTACCCATATCAAAATATCGGAGAACCCTCCTGTTGGACATTGTAGGTTCAATGGGTTGAAGGGCTCGAGCATGCAATCGGAAGCCTCAGTCGCATTCATGTTCATCGTTTGTGTGAAAACTGTTGGCCAAAGATCGCCTGCCGTGGCGTTGTAGAGAACAGTCGAGCTATCAGCCCAAAATGCGCTCTTCATCTCGTACCACCCAAGCGAAGGAATCATGGTGATGGCGGAAGATGGTCCTAGAGTAAAGGATAAGATACAGGCGAGAAATAGCAAGCCTCCGAATGGCATATTGCGCCCCCAGCCTATCCAAAATGACTGTTTGAACAGCATTCCAGGCGAACTTGTGAGGTGAGGTGCGCTGACAAGTCCGAAGGGAATACCTTGACGTCCAACCAGCAGTTTTCGCATGTAATAGAAGATAACGAAGGACAACGATGCTAGCATCAGCAACTCGTGGACCTTGGCGGCGAACTGCCATGCCTTGAGCTCCATGTTTTGCCGCCGCTGCTTCTTGACCTCGAAGTCCCTCCAAAAGGTCTCACTGACGTGCACCCATAGAAGAGCGCCGATGATGGTGAGCGACGCAGCGTGAACCGTAAATTCGAGCCAGGGAAATCCGCGTTTCAGGGCGATTTTGGCTTTTTCGATGGGTTGGTATCTGCGCCCGTTGATTAGTTGCGTAGATTCCACGGCGCTTCTGTGAACGTTCGTGCCATCTTTGGAGGCGGACAATGGCTGGTCGATCAACATCTTGGTGTCTTCTGCCGTTTTCTCGGTAGGCTGTGAAAAGATGAGAAATGGGAAAAGACGTCGGGGCACAGGGAAATACTATATTTAACAAGGCTGAAGACGCGGGCTGTCTGCGCTGACGATAACACTTCGATGAAAACCCAGTCAAGAGGTAGCTGAGAAAGCCACATAAAAGCCACGCGTGATTCAATAGGTTGGTTATTGTTGTAGATACACATGAGATGCGGGGGGGGGCCGAATGCTCTGCATGGTAAAGGTTGCGGGCAACAAGGCTGAGGAGCTGATGGCTGCAACCTTCCACATTAAAGTCATATTTAGCTTACGCGATGTAAGCATACGAATAAAGGCTGAACGGAGAAAAGTTCTAGATGTTTAGCTCGATAATAACAAGAAAAGTAAGAAGTGAATGGTCTCTCAGTCTCTTGGATGCTGTGTACCGAGAGAGGACTCGTGGGCCCGAACAGCGAGAGATGGTTGCGTAACACTCGCCTATAACAGCCCATTTTAGGCGTAACCTATTCGCATGTTGCGACTCGCGAAGGTAGAAACAGCTTATAGCCTCTAGAAGTGCCGAGCGGAGAAATATCATGATGTGGTCCAGATCGGCAGCGTTGAACTGCTGCAGCTTCAAAAGAAGCCCAGTCAAGCCGAATCAAACGGATCTCTGTTGTTACGTCGACAGCACATAGTCTGCTAATGTCCAGGGCAGAAGTAGAGGATTGTTATGCTGTTTCTTATCGTGAGCTGTGTGGTTGGGTGTTCAACAGGCTTCTCCATGTGTCAATTCCTTAAGGCGTCAGATTGCCAATTTTGCAGATGAATAGGACGAAGACCCCGCACTACCGTAGCGTGCCAAAGTTGGATTCCATTCATGTAAGAGTTTCGTTAAGATTGTCCAGGTGGTGTTTGTGTAGATGATTCCAAGGAAAGAGCCCTGGAGGGCGAGGAAATGGATCTAGTCCCAAACGAGAATGGTGCCGTTCGGGGGAATGACGCGAGGCCGAGCCTCATCCATGTTCCCCAACGCGAACATCGGCGCATCCACTCGACGCGACGTAGCAGTGCATCCGCTGAGCACGTGCTAATTAGCTCATGCTCATGGAGACAGTATGAATGAGGAGGACGACTACGAGAATGGCGCCAGTAAATATCCCCCCGACGCTCGGAGGAGCTGCCAGCTGACCGCGCGCAACAGGCTCCGCCGAGGAGGAAGATGAGCAGGAGGAGAATGATGCCATGGACGTAGACGAGGAAGAAGAGGGCGATGACGCAGACGACGGCGATAATGACGACGACGATGCAGAAGGCGACAACGATAACGACGATGAAGACCAGGACCAAGATCAGGACCAGGACGAGCCCGACAGCCCTTCGCAGCGACCGCGCAACAGCATATCCAATGGCGGTGCGGCTGGACAAGCAGACGGCAATCCATCTGTCACCCTCACATCACCCAGTCCTCGTGCAGCGGCTTCGGGCGTGCTTGGAAACCTGCCCTTCCACCCCAGCGTGCGACAGGAGGCCTTGAATGCGCCTATATACGACATCATACCCACCATCGCCGCACCACATAGCACTTCAATCAATGCCATTACCGCCACACCGGACATGCGATGGGTCTTCAGCGGTGGTGCAGACGGCTATATACGAAAGTTCAATTGGGTGGACACGGCCAACGGGAAGCTCGCCCTGACCGTGGCCCAGCGACACCCTTTCGTTGACTCGGTCACCAAGGCGGGCGTGCTGCTCTCATACTGGGAGAATGAGGACAATGCCGCAGCCGAGAGCTTGTCCCCTGTGTACTCGCTCGCAGTACACCACCAAGCCCTATGGCTGTTGTCGGGTCTGGACTCGGGAGGCATAAACCTGCAGTCGGTGCGCCATCAAGAAGGAACGCGGATACACACACTCAAGAACCACACCTCAGCCGTGTCGGTCCTGACACTGTCGCAGGACGAGACGTCGGTATTGAGCGGTAGTTGGGACAAGACTATCAACGACTGGGACTTGAACACTGGAAGCGTTAAGAGGAAGTTCGAGACGAGCGGAGGACAGATATCCGCAATCGAGCAACGTCCCATGTCTACCTTACCTATACCTCAGGATACCGAAACCGTTCCTACCTCGAACGGCACCTTCTCCTCCAACAACTCCGCCCGACCTCGAACCAACGGCGCCCTCGCGAACGGCGCCGATATAAAGCCCGTGGTACCCAAGGAAGAAGGTACTGAGGATGCTCAGGGATCTCCAGACGACTCGCTGTTTGGAGACAAGGACCAGGACTCTTTGTTCGGCGACGGCCAGGAAAACAACCTCTCGGCCACTCTTCCTTCGTTCGGTGGTGACGACGACGAGGACGAGTTCTCCAGAGCCATCGCGAACGGCATACAACAAGCAGACGACGACGCCAATGCTGACATGGACATGATGGACATGGGCGGTCCTGTACAAGCACCCGAGGAGCCAGCTGCGGAACAAGCGAAGGAACCCCCAGTAGATGCTGAGAACCAACCAGCAGCGAATGGAACTACAGATGCGCAGCTCAATGGCACTTCCAACGGCCTGCCCCACGCAGAGGATCTCGAACAGTCTATGGCTACTTCCGCAAACCAGACTGAGCAGCCTGCTTCATCTGAAACGACCTTTATGGACGCGTCAATGGACGGCACATTGCGTATCTGGGACCGCCGGCAACCGAACCCAGTCGCACGCATCACACCCCCGCGAAACACACCACCGTGGTGCATGAACGCATGCTGGTCACCAGACGGCAACTTCATCTACGCTGGCCGGCGAAACGGAACAGTGGACGAATACAGTCTACACAAGAGCCTACGAGAGCCGCGACGCACATTCCGATTCCCCAGCGTCAGTGGTGCAGTGAGCGCAGTTCGGGCTATGCCCAATGGGCGACATCTCATTTGGTAAGCTCACCTCCCCCTCGCACGCGCACACATAGATACGTGCCGTGACGTGACGTGAGACAAGCACTAACATGTACCAGCGCATCATACGACATCCTCCGTCTCTACGACCTCGCCCACAACGACGCGGGACCGAAAGCCGGCGCCGCCGCTACACCCTTCTTTATTGTCCCCGGACACCGCACCGGCGTCATATCGCAACTATACCTCGACCCGACGTGCAACTTCATGATCTCAACGGGCGGGAATCGGGGCTGGGAGGGAGCATCAACAGAGGTGATGCTTGGATATGAGATTGGCATCGGATCTTAGCATGTACTATACCCATTGATCGCGGCGTTTGGAACGGCGTTTCTTGAACGAGGGGGTCTGCGTGCGCTTTTGTGATTGGGTACGAAGAGCAAAGAATAAAGAGACAAGAGTTTTAACGCGACGATCGTGAGTGCAACGCGTGTGCCAGGTGACGTAGCTGGGGTAAATGGGCATGGGGATACGCAAGTGCTGACTCCGAGATGTTACGACGAAGCGTTTAGGACGAAGCTTATCCTTCTTTTCTTTTTCCTTCTCTCCTCTGGTTGTTGCAGCCCTCACGTTTGTTCTGCCATTGCAGCTGATTGACTACTTGCAGGCTCGGCATTCCCGCACCATGTCGATGGTGTCACGCGGAACACGCGTCCACCATAATTTTTTTCCGTGTGGGAGGAGCGGGGTAATTTTGATGAAGTCTTTCTCAGAAGCGCTTACTATCGCATTGACCCGCGGAGAGGAGTATACCCAAACATAGACGGTAAAGGAAGTGACGTAGTCGGTGAGAGCCTCGTTGTACCTAGGACATGCATTGGGCGCGAGGATAGGGGCAGACAGTACGCGCGCGCATCTCAACTAGATTTTGGATCGAGAGGGGCGATTAGTCGGATCAGAGTCCGTGGTGTTGCAGAATTCGAAGAGACGGCGGGGCTCATCTCAACCATGCACCCCACAGACAGGATCCCTGGCACCGGCGTCGGCATCCAGTCAAGGCGACTGGAAATCTGTCAGCGCTGGTACAAATGCCGGCATTCAACACTATGTAAGTCGCTATCGGCACGGTGTGTCGGGCTTTGGTGCAGGAACACCAGCGGTGAGCGCCTCGTATGTACGAACGGAGACGGAATCGAAACGAGGCAGGCGGTCCAATGATCATCTCGTTCGAACTTTTCGTCGCCTCGCCGAAACTCGAGCCCGTAACTGTAGGCGCGCGTCATAAAAAGTCCGAGGTGGACCGATGCTGGTCCGATGTTTGTTTCAAGAAACCTGGAACAAAAGCGTCCGAGTTGTTGTAGACCCACAGGTATGGTGTTTCTTCCTTGGTACAAATGCAGGTCTGACGGTTTGGGGAATCCCTGCTGGGGATTTGTAGGCTAGCGAGCGACTTTAGCTCCCGGGCGCTCGCGCCTCGTAGATCGTATCGCGGAAGGCATGGCGGAAAGGGCGGTGTAGGGCGGTGAATGGCTTTGGAGATGCATCGTGAGGGACGTTGAGGGACGGACTCTGCGAGGATGTAAACGTCGGTTGTGAAGAAATCTAGTCTTGCTGGGGTCGTCCCAGCGGTGAGTGGTAGATCACGGTACGCGTGCCACTGCATCGGTCGATTTGTGTAAACTAAGGACCCAATGATTTGAATGGAAAAAAGCAAATTGTGTAGAGAGCGCTACTAGGGCATGCTGTGTTGTAGTCCACCAGATCTGGTAAGACGTGATGCAGTCAAGGGAGGAAGCGCTGCGAATAACGACGCCTAGAAGCCGACATGCCAGGGAAGACTACACGCTTCGAAGGAAAACGATGAGCTTCTATTCGTGAACGTTATTTGGTTCGCATTAGAAGAGAAACTGTAGAAGCGTCCAATCCCGTGTCGAATGCAGTTCATTAATGGCGTAAGCGACTTGTAGTAGCATCTGGAAAGAGGAGCCGAGATTGTCACAGCTGCCCCCAGCCACCCAACAAGGTAGTGTTCTTGAATACCTAGCCGCGACAAACTCGTGCACGCCGAACATCATTTGGAACATGAACAGCCATGAGGCGCACAAAATGTCGTCTCGAGAGCTGAACGTGAGCTCCCAAGACTTTGTCTGCTAGCATTAGCGAGCGGGACGCATTGAAATTCAAGATTGCAGGCGACTCCGACTCGTCAGGCGGCATCAGGGTTCAGGTGACACTGCGGTGGGCGAGATAGAGTTCTTAGTCAGATATTGAGGCGCAAGCCCAAATTGGCGCCCGGGAACCGCGTTACCCACGTCTACAGTATCCGACTATCATCGACGTTGACCGCAACGTCAGAAAACGGTGACTGTAACATTACAAAGCCCAACAGGAGGGTCGTGTGTATGCGAAACTACGTCATTCCATCTCTTGTAGAGCCCAAGCAAAATCGGGCCGTATCGCGGTTGTAAGGAGGAATCTGGGAAAACAGTAGAAATCTCAAAATAATGGAGAACTGGATAGTGGAGCCGAGAGGTGCTGCCGCGTTATCCCAGGTTGTCGAATGATACGGGTAATGCTCCGTGTAGGCAGACCACGGTGCCAGGCTTCAATAGTGGCAATTGTCACGGTGATCCAAAGTTAATGTAGTTTGTCAGTGTGGTGTATTGGAGCCGCATCAGCTGAATCATCCACGGAGCTGAAACCCTATCCATGACCTTTTGATGAAACATTTCTGGAGAACGCCACCGGGTTCGGTGTAGTCGAGCGTCGGCTGCAGGCACAGAACAAAGGTTCACGCAAGCAGCCTCGTCATGCCCACGACGAGCGTGGCAGGGCGGATGTAGCGGGACTCTAAGCAGTTCAGTCGTGGCCTCTCAGCGACGCGAGCGAGCGGCGTGTGAGCAGAAGAGGGTGTATGATGGACCAAAAGAGGCAAGCCTGAAATGAGGCTGAGTGGGAACAGAGAGGTTGTGATGGTATGCTGGTGTGATCTGCCCCGCCGCTAGCGCTGTATCGTGACTACGTAGTGTCTTCGGGCCTTTGGCTCCACCCTCGACGCCTAGTGTCGCCAGTCGTCTTTACGGCTCGCTGCAATTTGCACGATCGCGCTGTTCAGTCTCTGGCCATAGTTTGATATCTTAGCGGCACCCCATCGATCGTCAGTCCTGCATTAACGGCCGTCGAGTCCGCAACACCTAGTGGCCAATGCGCGCGTGCAACCTGCAGGTCATCCTACACCGAGATGGTGTGCCGCCAACCATCTCATGTGGCCCGCCCGCCATCACTCTGCCTGTCACCCATTCCTTTGCGCCCTGGGATCCTTACCTATTCTGCTCACGCTGCACTAAGCTTCTCATCCACACCGCACGCTAATGCGCATGCACTGCACATGCAGGGCACCTCTTCCGGCTGCTTCGCTCGCCTGTCAACATAAGTACCCAAGGAATCCTCCAGAATATGCATCCCGTACCAGACATCTCGCGGAGGATAAACCACGGTTCCGACTAACTGTCGCTTCTTGCATTGCCCTCTCCCAGGCAAACACTTCCCAGGCAGCACTCGCATTGTCTCATATTCGTCGCCTCTCCCACGCCGCCCACTCGTGACTCTCCCAGACGCCTACCCCAAAGTCACGCATATATAGCTTGCGTGCGCCGCTCACCACTGGCGAACCTACTACCAAAATCTCCTACCAGCACCACTTGTGAACTCTCTTCACCGAGCGTTCGCGAGCTGCTGTTTCAGGAAGGACCGGCCAGGAGCCGGGGGAACGAACACCATTCTCGGTCACATCGCCTTTGTCAAGGTTGAATCCAGCGCTAAGCCATCACTACCTGTTCGACGTTCATCGCTCCTTCGAAAATTCAAGGACTTCCTCTTAATAATGCCTTCCTATCTACGAAGCACCCCTCGCGCCTACTCCTTCCCGCCATGGGTTGAGACCGGCAACGACGACACTAATGAAAACGATCTTCCGGACATCGACGAAGACCCCTTCTCGCACTTCATCTCACCACCCATCACCGAGGCTGACGACCCATACGAACTGTCCCTGAGCGCAGGCATCGACGTCCAGGAAGGACCGCGCACCACCAAGTCCTCCAAGTTCAAGTCCAACCTCGCCAACAAGTGGACCCGCTATGTCAAGCACAACCACAGCCAGCTCCACACTCAGTACCACGCGCCTACCATTTACGAAGAGGACGAGGAGGAGTCTTTCATGGGGCTGGATGACGACCGATTGAACGACACGCCACAAGTCGTGTCTCAGCTCAGCCCTCCACGGATCAGAATCACTGAACCATCACGAGGCCGCGCACAAGATCTCGCAACCCGCAAACAGCAAAACCGTCGCCGGTACTCGCGCACACTATCGGGTCATCGCCACTCATGGAGAGAACCCAGCCCGGACCTGTTCACTGTAGACGAATCTGAAGAGGAGGATGTTCCTGCGCTACGTCGCGCAAAGACTAGGAAGCCCAAGGACGGCGCAGAACGCCGGAGGTCATCGACCCGATCAAAATCAAGAGCACGAGTCGACTCGGTAACGGGAGAGTCGATCTTGTAGCACGGTAGCACGGCGGGATAGAGAAAAAGGTGCATCATGGGGTAGGGGTTGGATACACAGCATTGCGCGGCGTTGGTGGCTTTTTGACTTTACACACAGCATTGGAAGGCGTTTTTGGTATACCACGGGCTTGCATTTTTATGGTTACACGCATTGGGCGGTGTTTTACTGAGCATTTACACATACTGTACTGCATTGCGTGCCGCGGCAGCATGATAGCGATCGAACAACAAACAAATTTCACTTCATAATATCTTCAGGCTTCATCCCCTCCTTCGCACTTGGCTCGGTGATATTGCTATGACGACCTCATCAAACGCAACGGGCCAACCCCTTCCATTGACAACCTCCGTCGGCGATATACTGAGTCGAGCACACGCAACCATCCCCCACCCGAAAACGCGACTACTGCAGACTAAGAGACAAGCGTGCAGTACCGTGACCTCACGCCGCATAACCCACGATAGCGAAAAACCACCAACAGCGCCCAAATTACCCCTCCACACGCCAGCAGCGAACATCCCTCTTTCGCGCGCTTACCGCTCCAACCCTAAACCATCCGAAAAACCTCCGCGGCGACTGTCACAGCAAGAATAATCGGGTCTCCCGGCACCACCGCTACAGAGGCGAAGATAATCTTATCGTACCAGCCAACTCGATTTTTTTTCTTCCTCGTCTTCCGTTCAGCCTCACGATTGCCTGCAGCAGACCAAGTCGTGATTTTCGTCTGCCATTACTCCAACTAGGACTAGCCATACCGCTTTGTTCTGTATCTTGCATGCAGCCTCGTGCACTGCGCATGTCGCATGAGCAAGTGTGCCCAAGAAACATCTACCGGCATATATCCATCAGCTTCACCAACCACGTTTTCGGATTCTTTACCCCTCACTTCGTCCATTCACGAAGCGCAGCGTGCCGACATTATCGCAGGAAAAGGGTGTTTTGCACCGCGCATCTTTTTTTTGGTGTACTTTACGCGAAGAGATCTACACATGTACACAGCTTACCTTTCCCAAAGTTGCTGTAACATGACCTGATATATCGTGACCACTTGTCATGTCCACGCTTTTCCATCCGCTTCGGATGGCAAGACCCTGCGTTTTGGACGATGTACCCTTTTGACCCTTACAGATAGGACGGCGATCTTACTATGGCGTGCGCAAAGGGTCACGCGGCGCGAGATAGGCGGCGGAGTGCTTTGATCCGGGGTCGGCATAGTTGACGATGGTACTGAATCATGAGGCTGCCTGGCGTGATTGTGATTGCGACAGGCGGGGTCTAAATCTTTTTTGGTGGTTTCCTCGTTACGACGGTGGGGTGGGGTGTGGGGTTGGGCATGTGGCCTGTCTTCGGGAGAAGAGTGGCTTCCTGTATAGAAGGGCCGACTCTGTGGGGTCGGCATTCGGAGACCCACGGTGCGGATTGGTGGCTGGATAAGATGAATGAGAGGTTGGGTGTGCTGCGCCTGTTCGCGATCGAGATCGTGAAGGATTTGGTGTTCGCTGTGTGCATGGCATGATGTGCAAGAAGTCGTCATGTCGAAGGATCTGGATATGTCGTGCGCAGCGCTGCAGCCGCCTGGCTGTCTGCGACGCAGGGCAATGATAATAAGGAAAGCCGATCTATCTGGCGTCTCGCTAAGTGGACCACAGCCTGGGGAAGCTTACGCGTGGAGTAGACTGGGTTTCGGGAGGCGTTGGAGTGGAGATGGTCATTGGAGACGATCACATCGCCACGTTGAACAAAGGGTGAATGCGATTTACAGTCAGTGTTGATACACACATCCGATGGCAATTGTATGCTTCGAACATGCCAATGTGACTAGTAGGTGTACTCGTACAAGCACTCCTCATGCGCGTGATTAGTGCAGATCTTCCAAGGTTACGCGCACTACGCGTCGGCCGGAATGACGTCGTCACCTGAGACGCGACTCCAGCTTCCACCCATGCATCACATCCTTACACATCGTGACACCCTACCCTATCATCTCAACATCCTACAGTACCATCATGCCGCGCTTAGATGAAAACACACACCAAACCCTGCGCGATGCAGAACAGGGGATCCGAAGGCGAACCGCGAGTGCCTGGGACAGCTTCAGCAACTTCGCCCTACGCGACAACGTGCTCGAAGTAGCCGTCGGACTGATGTAAGTACATTTCTATAACAAAATACACGTAAATAACCCATACTTACTCGCAACCCAGCCTTGCAGCATCCTTCACCGCCATCGCAAACTCCCTCGTCTCCTCCATCATCCTCCCCATAATCTCGCTCCTCCCCTTCCTCTCCCGCAACCTCGACGCCAAATTCGCGATTTTACAATCCGGACCTAACTACAACACCACCATATCCAATGGCTACAATACCCCTAAGCAGGCTGTTGACGATGGCGCCGTCGTACTAGCTTACGGCGAGTTCTTGGACAAGATTGTCAGGTTCCTGGTCGTTGCATTGGCGCTTTGGGTGGTGGCGCTGGCGTACTCGAGGGGCAGCGGGGATAACATCGTCAAGAAGCAGGTCAAGTGCCGGTTTTGCAGAAAGTATATCAGTGAGAAGGCTAAGAGGTGTGTGAATTGTACTAGTTGGTTGGATGGGAGAGAGGATAGAGGGTAGGAGTAGTTTTGAAGGTAAGTGTTGATATTGATACCGCGAAAATGACATCTCAGTGCGCTACAAGAGCTCGGTTTTCATTTCGTTCTCTCGAGTTCGAAAGCACAGCACCTCCATACCGCATCCTCGAGACGCTCCTCCCTCCATTTGAACTTCTGGTTGTCGCGTAGCGTGATCACACCCCGAATATGGCATGGACCATCTGGAAGACCCAATCCTTCTTCTGAGTATTCCAACTGAAGACTCTCGATCGCCCGACACTTTCGAATTATCGAGTAATTTCCCCAATCTAACTCGATGCGTGTAGGCTCCTCTTTCGATGGCACGACGTTACCACGGGCTTCGAAGCGAAATCCGCCCTTGATTTCGCTCGCTCGGATAGGCTTGATCTTCGCACACGCAAGATCCTCTGTCTTGCTATTAACGTAGGCGCCGAAGAAGTGATGGGGTATGCCCAGAAGTTTCTCTGCCCAATCTTCGTCTTGACCCTGTTCGTTGAGACGCATCGTTATATAGATGTCCTGTCCACCGGAAGAGCCATCGAAGCCAAGTGGCGCTATAGTAAGATATGTGGCTTTCTTTTCTGGGTTGTCGATAAACAGCCGCTCCAACCTGATGGGCATGCCGTGGAAAGAGATGTGCACCGGGAATTGCGCCAAGTTCTCTCGCTCAGCCTCATCCAGATCACTGAAAATCGTTTCGTTGAATGCGGCTGCGTCGAGAGTGACATTAGGCCTTCTTTGACCGCCACCGAACGTAGCATTTTCCGCTCTGTCCCAATCCGAAGGTCGGGGTCCAGACACATGGATGAACTGATCATATTGCGTCTCGTCGCACGATAAAAGCACTGCCTTATCTTCTTCCCACTGCTGGGAGTAGTAGTGTGAGCCGTGTCTCCATGTCCGCGTAAATCCTCGCTCTGTCATCTTCTGTCCGACGCAAAATAAATCCTGATAGAACGAAATACCGAGCGAGCGAAAAGCCGTGATGAGGTCGACTTTACTTTTCAAGTCGAACTTCTCGCTCAAGATAAAGGTGAGTAGATACCTCTTGCCAGCATACTGTTGTGGCCCATAGTAGACAAGATCCTCAATTGTGGAGCCGCACCATGGGCCAAAGTTGAAGCGATACGGGGCTTTATTTTCCGGGACAATGCGCCTGTTCAGTTCCGTAGGGTGGAAGGTGTAGGCTTTCTGAAGAGAAGTAGAGGTGTTCCTCCGAAGTGACTGAGTTTGCCGGCGTGATTTGTGTGGAGACTTCACAACGCGAGCATCTTGAATGCGACTTGTCATCTCTCGTGATACTGGAAGAAACAGAACCGGGTATGTTGAAGAGATATTTTTTAGAGAGTAGTGGTCGTACAGTGAGGCAGCTGGGACACTGTTGCAGCCCGTCGATGTTATAGAGCAAATACTTCCTGATAACGACCAGGCTTTATTCTATTGAAGAGGGGAATTTTCGTAAGAAGGTAGTGAGTACTTGATCGGAATCAAGGTTACTTACATCATGTCTAGGTAGGTGCGCAGTCTGGACCCAAGAAGATAGCGTCAATAGCGTCACCCAAACCTCGACTACCAATCGCTCGCGCTGATGAGGTCGACCAAGACTAGGAGATATCGAACCAACTCTTGAACGGGCTGAAAAGTCTTTTATGGTATTCTTGTTATCACTAGTAGCATTCCAGGCGATACATTGATGGTTTACCTGATGAGAAGAAACCTTGGCCTTGGCACATCCTTGGAAAACACCGTGGAAAGCATGTGATGATGATAGTTTACTCGGTAATGCGATCAAACGCAAAAGCCTTCCAAACTCCATCCGGTAGCTTGCTATTCTCCAAATCGAACCTACTCCCCCACTGATCGCGATAAGGTGGCGGAATGATGCCTTTAATCAGGTACTTCTCCCCAACCACCGGTACTTCAACATCCTTCTGCAGGATCACATGCATAGTTTCCCGGTTGTCTTCATTTTCCAAAGCTCGGCGATCCAACCAATCTGGTTTGACGGTTATTTTGGCTTCGTCGATACTGTCAACAGTGCCCCTTAACTCGAAGCGGAGGCCCTTCCTGATGACAGCCTCGTCGTCGACTTTCTCAAAACGGGTCTCCACCAAGTCGACGGTGTCGGTGCTGTATAAAGCGCCGGAGAAGTGGAATGGTAGGCCCAGCATCTTTTCTGCCCAACCCTCCTCTTTGCCCTCCTCATCGAGCTTCATAGTGACATACAGGAAGCATCGTTGTCGTCTCAGAGGATGACCGTTTGGGCTTGTAGTGATACCGGCGGGTGAAATAGTGAGATAAGTCGCTTTCTTCTCTGGGTCATCAATGAACAGGCGTTCAAGTCGAACTGGCACTCCATAAAAAGACAGGCGTATCGGATATACGTCCCAGCCCCTTCCCTGTTCCGTATTGGCTGCTTGAGGTAGCAGAGCAGCGAGAGGCTCCGCATCGAAAGTAACCTCCTCTGTCCTCATTGTCCAGTTCTCTACATCGTGAGGCGATTCCATCTCTATAAAGTGGTCGAATGGGGTCTTGTCAGCCGACAATATCACCTGACTGGGATCGCTACGCCAGGAGAGCTTATAGTGCGACCCGGGAATGGTCTCCTTTTTAAACCCTCGTCTGGCGAGCCCTACATCGATATTCATGAAGTTCTCATCTATGTACCAGATGTGAGGAAGCGAGCGTAGGGCGATAACAAGGTCAGGACGACTGGCCAAATCGAAAGTTCCGCCAAGGATATCCCAGATGATAAATTCAGGGCCACCCACTCTCCTGCAGGCGACCTCGTCGAGGGTAAGGCCCTGATGAACGGAGAAGTCAAGCTTGTAGGGCGTCTTGTTGAAAGGGCGTAAACGCCGGTTGTCCGCAGTGGGTTTGAAGAAGTATAGTTGAGTAAGATTGGGGTTGTGCTTCTTTTCGGGAGACTTTCGTTTGCCGATACGGCCATTTCGGACGCGATTCGACATTGTAGCTTCTAAGGCCTCAGTACCTGCAATAGGTCTTGTTGGCTAATGGCTGGGGCCCATGAAAGAACAAGTTTGTTACTGATCTGGAATTGAATGAAAGCGTCTTGAACGAAGAATGCAGTGGTGGAAAGAGGATGCGGAGATGGCGGGCACGCGATCTCGGAAGGCGAGGATATAAGTCTCATGTCTCGGTGGTTCTACTGAGCTAGTCTGTTCACGGTTAGTCGGCGTTGCCCAGGTGAGGATCCCAAGAAGCCAAAGCCCCCAGCTAACTTGAGATAGAGATAGATGAGTACTTGTCACGATCCTCTACTTATCGAAATGCACATCTCTAACCATCCAAAAAATTCGCAACAAACTGCGCAACCTCCGCCGGCCTCTCCACCATGGGCAAATGTCCCGCCCCCTCAACAACCTTAAGCTCAACCCCACCTCCCAACTTATCCGCCATATTCTCTTTCATAGTCTTAGGCAACACCCCATCCCCCGCACCCACCAAGAATGCACCTTTGCCCTTATACCCCGCCATCTTCTCCCTAATATCATACTGATGCAATGCTTTGACCGAGTCTCTAAACCCAGCCAGTGAATTCGTCTTAACCATGTCCTTTACGCGCTGAATCTTCTTCGCCAGCTCCGCATCGTCGTAGGACTCTTTGACGAACCAGCGGCGCACCGTCACTTCTGCGAGTTCTTCGCCGACAATGGGCTCGCCGGAGGAGGCTGTTAGACCTTCTTTCTCAGCAACGGCGACTCGGTCGTTCCAGGCATTTGCGTTGGATGGGGGCGCGAAGGCGTTGGTGTCGCAGCCTATGAAGGCGGAGATGCGGTCCGGGTAGGAGAGGCCTGCGTTGAGTGCTGTTGCGCCGCCGAGGGAGACACCGACGATGGATGCTTTCTTCACTCGCAGGGCGTCGAGGAGAGCGATGACGTCGTCTGTAAGTGTATGCACTGTGATGGGCGATGTGGTATTCGATGGAAGTGTGTTGCGGCCTCGGGTGCTGTATCGGAGGATGCGGTACTTGTTGTTTGTGGCTTTTGTGAACTCGGCTACGAATTCGTCCCAGATACCGTAGTCGACAAGTATACTGTTTGAGAGGACGAGCAGAGGCGCGTTGGGGTCGCTGGAGCCTTCGAGGCGGTACGGCAGTTGCACGCCGTCTTTTGTTGTGACGAAGCTCTCGATTACTGGTCGCTTCTCTGGTGTGGTGTGCGCAGGATGTGTCTTGACCATGCCTTCTGAACTCTCTGCTGGTACTGTGTCTTTGCTCGCCAGACTTTGGAGGTCGCGCTGTGCAGCACCAAAGGTGTAGTAGAGATCGTACACCCTCCTCTTCCTGTCTTTTACGACATCCTGGTAGATCTTATCGCACCACTGCGTCGTAGTGGCAGCCTTGAACTCAGGTCCTCCCAGCCCATTCTGCGGCGCGTATTCGTGCAGCGCGAGGTACTCTTTCTCGGTCTTGTGTCCGCTCTCCAGATCTAGGTATGATGTTACGAATCTCCTTGTCCTCCTCCAGCCGGGTACCTTTTGCAGAAGAGGCACATGCTCCTCATCGTACCACTTCTTCAACTCCTCTTCCTTGTCTGCGCCCTCATGCAGCGCAAAGCTCACGGCAATCATGACGTTCTTCTCTCCCTCGTTTTCAACTTTCTGCAAGTCCTTGAAGTCACCACCCTTCCACTCTCCGAGGAGATCGTACGATCGCCTGTCAACGAAGATCTGCTTCATAGTGTCGCGTTCTCGTTGCGACTGCACCGGTGCGCTTCGAAGCTTCGTATACGGTTCCCTAGTGAGCCACTCGAGTTCGTCAAAATCGTAGATGGCCATCCATTCTGGCTTGTCTTTAGACCCGGGCGCGCTCTCGAGATCCGTGGCGCGATAGCGGAAGCCATTGTTACAAAAGGGAAGGCGCAGACGATTAGGGCCGTGTTCGTTCTGGTACCTTGGAGGGAAGAGTGTCAGGTGTGATCGTGAAGTGGCAAGGATGCGACTGCGGAGGGGTCAACTTACCAATCGTGAAACTGTGCTTCAGGCAAGCCCTCCTTGGGCTGCATCGTCACGTACAAAATGCCTGGGGTTGATTTGGCTGCCATGGTTCCTATCGTATGGGGTAGCTGTGAACTTTAGTGTAAATGTCGCAGGTAGATGAGAGACGACTGGGTGGAAATGCAAGATTGGAAAACGATTAGATTCGATGGTTGCGACTATACTACTCAAATTATCTCGTGCAGGCCATGACGAAGTTGGGGAAAGAAGAGCTCCCCCGATGGCATCTGCCGGCTGGCGTTAGTTCGGGCGACGGCGGCACCGCTGCCCCTCATTCTTCCGAGGCTGAACACAGACCCGCCGCTACCACGCGTGTACGCGACGCTTCGGGACGTGGAGGACCATCAATGCATGCGGTACTCACCCACATCAGAAATCATGCTAGGACGCTGGAGATGAAGTTTTTGTGATGGTAATTCTCTTGATGCTACCCACGCATCCTCTATGCCCCAGTATTGTGTATCGGTCTAGTCGTACCAAATAGCATTCATACCAAAGCCTTTCTCACCAATTTCCAATCTCGCAACTCTTGCTAGAAATTCATCCTGCCATCTATAGATCTCCACGCCACCCTTTTCATCATCCGTAAGCGCTAACCACTCATCGGACCAAGGACACGGCGATACTGCGTTCGAATGGCCGCCAGACGTCGGTGTAGGATTGAGGCAAATTTGTCGCTCGATAGCGCCTGAGGGAGCGATCTTGAATGCGGCAATGTAACCAGTAAGAGAGAAGGAGTTGGATCGGGAGGTTGCGAAGAGGTAGTTTGAGGATTTGGTGAGGAAGCAAACGTCGGAACGGTACATCGTGGTTGCATTGGGGATACCTGAGCGCAATAGTTAGTGACTGGGATAGCCGGGAGTAGGAGGTCGACTTACCAGGTGGGATCAATGGGTACGTCTTGTGGGTGTAGACGGGGAGCTTGGTTTGCGGATCAATCACGTACTCGCACAACCGATTGCCTGCCTCCATCAAGGCATATAGATAGTTTCCTGATGGATGCATCTCTACCCATCTAGGATGGTCTTTCGGTGCGGGCGCCTCAGTAAAGCCTACTGTTTCAAGCCTTCCCTCGTCATCTATCTTCTTGTGGCACCAGACCCGATTTGCCCACATGTCCGCGCTGTAGAGATAGGTCTCTGAGGGGTCGAAGACCATACCGTGGATGGCAGTCTTGTCGCAGTATTCGAAGTTCTGGATGTTCTCTTTGATGTGACCTTCGGGATTGACTGAGAAGATGTTGCCGTAGCCAGCATAGTCGTAGAAAGGGTTGCAGTATACGGCATACGGAGGCTTCTGGGCGGGAAGCAGGAAGATCGCACGCGTCTTGGTGTCTGCATCATTTGCTTTGGCTGTGGAGCTTGTCAGTAACAGCGACCTGCGTTGATGTTGTGTCGCTTACGATGTCCGCCCATGGGAAAGCTTCCTGTGTGTACAATCTCACTCGGGCTCTTGACCTCGTGCGAGCTCCATTTCTTCATAGAAGCACCGTAGATGTTCTTTCTCTTGTGCTGTTATCCTGGTCATCAGCAATCGTTGGTCGCATCGAGGTCCAGAAATTGCGCGCATACGTCGAAAGCCATCCAGCTTATGGGCTCATCCTCTGGGATCTCCGTCTTCTTCACCAACTCCAGCTTCAATGTTTCATCATCGAATGCGACTGTGATGATCACACCCGGCGGCGTCCAAGTGCCGACCATGAGGTGATGCTTGACCATGTTGGTGGTTGCTTCCTTGCACGGAACGTGTCTTTCGTGTAAACAAACAGCTCGCAGCAAAAGCTGTCACTCTGGGATGTATGCCGAATCCTCCTTCCACTCTGCGATAATTCAGCCATCGCGTCGCGTCTCTAGACTTCCGGGGTCTGCGCCGAAGGCGGGGCATTAGTGCTGATGACGCTAGATTGCGAGGGAAAAAGGCCGGGTAAGACTTCTTCCACATCGGCTCCCTTTTAATTCGCCAACCCGCCCAGCGCGAGGCGGGGCAGCCGTCGCGACCTGGCGCAGCCTTCGGCACTGTAGCTCCTCGCGCTCATAGTACGCTTGAAAGCCGGTACAGCATGCCGCCAGACAGCTCTGACAAGGTCTCGCCTGATCCGCGGCTAGAGAGACGGCCATTGTCAACGGTATCGGCTCGGTTGGCTGCGGGCGGTAGAATTCAGGTACTATTTATTAAGCTCATGCCTCCCAGGCATGATGTCTATTCCGCACTACTTCCCTTCACCAGCCTTTTGATACCCTTTGTACCTTGATTCCCTATATAACTACGCATCCAAAATGGACCCAAACACACAGACAGCGCCTGAGGTTCAGGAGAATGGCTCGCACCGCTTCGACCCTAACTTCACCGACGCCGTCATCAACGCTATTGGACCAAATGTGCCAGACCGGACGCGTTTTGTAATGGGCAAGCTGATTAAACATCTTCACGACTTCATCCGCGAGGTCGAGCTGACCAACGAGGAGTGGTTTGAGGGTGTGCGATTTGTGAACTCCATTGGCAAGACCACAACAGCCACCAGGAACGAGGCGCATCGTATTTCAGATGTCCTAGGTGTAGAATCGTAAGTCATCGAACCTTGAGCAATTCCAAACGTCATACTAACTTCTACCCAGATTGGTCGACGAGATCGCACACAAGCACATCAACGAGTCTGGCGAGACACCCACCTCCTCCACAATCCTCGGCCCCTTCTGGTCACCACACTCGCCATTCCGCGACCTCGGCGACACCATCATTCGAAACCCGCATCCCGATGGCCAGACGACTCTCATGCACGGTGTAGTCATGGATCTCGACACCAAGAAGGGCATCCCCAACGCCGTCATCGACATCTGGCAAGCGAGCGCAAACGGAAAGTACGACTTCCAAGATCCCGAGAACCAGGAGCCCAACAACTTGCGCGGAAAGTTCACCACCAACGAGAAGGGCGAGTACTGGTACTACTGCTACAAGCCAACAGCGTACTCGCTGCCTACCGATGGTATGTTATCATCTGAAAGTATCCTATGAGCAAGACTAACACACAACAGGCGCCGCTGGCCAACTCTTCAAGACTCTTGACCGCCACCCCTTCCGTCCCGCACACATCCATCTCATGGTTTCAGCCGAGAACTATAAGCCGCTCATTACACAATTATACCCCCGCGACGACCAATGGGTCTCGAACGACACTGTCTTTGCCGTCAAGGACGACCTGCTGCTAGACTTTGAGCCTAGCAAGGACCCCAAGGCGAAGCTCGACTTGACATACAATGTCACACTTGCGCCAGCGGGTAAGAAGACAACTAGATTGGAAGGCATTCCCAGGTTACCGAATGTCTTTGATGAGCAGAGCAGATTGTAGATTAGTTCGTCTTTTGTGGTGTTGAACATGTATATATTTTATATGGTGGGATCTACGGAAAACTACGCATGAATGAATCTTTGATCGAACGATATTCCAAAAACCTGATTTACTCACTCTTATCTGAACAACTAGCATTGCTCACCAGTGCCATGCCTCGCTATTCCGTATACCGGAAAGTATATCCGTGATTGTCCCTGCATATGCACAAGAGTGATATATAATCTCCCTCTTTCCTTGCTCCCTCACATCCAATGTTTCTCCGCCCACGGCTAGCCAAGTTCATCCGCTCCCAAACTCGACCTATCACATCCACCATCCACCTACGACCCTTCAGCACTACAGCCATCCCCAAAATGCGCGTCCCCTACGCCCCAAGCGAGCCCCCAAATGAAGAAGCCCGCCCAATATACGAGCGCATCGCCGAGCGACGAAAGCCGCGCCCCCTCATCCCACTCGATCTGGCGCTCCTACATAACCCCGCGGTAGCAGACGGCTGGAACTCATTCATCGGCGCAATCCGCACGCAAACCAGCTTACCAGCCAATCTCAAAGAACTAGCGATAAGTCGCATCGCAGTGCTGAACCACGCAGTCCACGAGTGGGACGTGCATGCCGCTCTAGCCTTGAAAGCAGGCGTGTCCAAAGAGGTACTTCAGACTATCTTTGATTTACCTGTTACAAAACATGGGATGGTGGAGAGGGAGGGGCTGTTGGGGTTCAGCAAGGAGGAGTATGCAGTTATGGTTTATACAGATCAGATGACTGTGGGTGTGCAGGTGGAAGATATGGTTGCGGAGATGGTCAAGGGCGTGCTGGAGGATACCATGGTTGTGGAGTTGACGGCAACGGTCGCGGCGTATAATGCTGTGAGCAGGTTTTTAGTCGCGCTGGATGTGGGCGAGTGTAATGACAGAGCGATGAAGCGCGTCAAGGACCTTTGAGGGCTCGTTGGTTGTGTAGAGGCTTGTTGATAGATGGGAAGGGAGAGCGGAATTACGCCGCTTCCCTCTTCCCCGGACCCTGGTCCTCCGCAATCCATCAGTTAGGAAGGTGCCTCGGTCCATCAGCCGTCGCAAACCGAACTCCCACGACGGTATTGTCAAACATCTCACCACTTTTCTTGTCGAGTTCCCTTCTACTTTTTCAATCTCTAGTTCAAATTGTAGTCAAAATGGCCTCCCTAGCCCCCCGCCTCTTCACACGCAGCATCCGCTCAACACGCGTCCCCCGCGCCGCCATCCTCTCCACCACCACCACCCGCCACGCATCGACCAAGCACCCCAAAGCCTTCACACCCCCCTCGCAATCCGACCTCGACGAGCTCCGCGACTCCGTCCGCGACTTCGCCCAACGCGAGATCCCCGAAGAGCTCGCGGCACGCACGGACAAACAAAATGAGTTCCCCAACGAAATGTGGCAGAAGTTCGGCGAAGCGGGTTTGCTAGGCATAACCGCGGATGAGGAGTTTGGCGGACTGGCAATGGGCTACCAAGCCCACTGTGTCGTCATGGAGGAGCTGTCGCGGGCGAGCGGTAGCATAGGACTGAGTTACGCGGCACACAGCCAATTGTGCGTCAACCAGTTGATGTTGAACGGGAATGCGGAGCAGAAGAAGAAGTACCTGCCTGGTTTGATTAGTGGAGAGAAGATTGGTGGGCTGGCTATGAGTGAGCATAGTGCTGGGAGTGATGTTGTTAGTATGAAGAGTACGGCGAAGGAGGTGGATGGCGGGTATCTGCTTAATGGCACCAAGATGTGGATTACAAACGTACGCTTCCTTGTCATGTATGGCTGTTAAGGGAAAGATATGCTAACACCGTCTTCACAGGGCCCGGACGCACACGTAATAGTCGTCTACGCCAAAACCGAACCCAACGCCGCCTCCAAGGGCATCACAGCCTTCATCCTCGAGACCTCCACCCCCGGCTTCAGCGTCGCGAATAAACTAGACAAATTGGGTATGCGCGGCTCCAACACCGGCGAACTCGTTTTCGAAAACGTCTTCGTTCCCAAGCAAAACGTGCTTGGCGAGATCAACCGCGGCGTCCGCGTCTTGATGGAAGGCCTGGATCTCGAACGCCTGGTTTTGTCGGCAGGGCCGCTGGGTCTCATGCAGGCGTCGCTTGACAATGTCCTTCCTTACACACACCAGCGGAAGCAGTTTGGTACGCCGATCGCGCATAATCAGCTTGTGCAGGGGAAGCTGGCGGATATGTACACGAAATATCGTGCTAGTCAGGCGTTCACATACAGTGTTGCCCGCGCTGTGGATGAGTCGCATGCTAGTCCCGATATCAAGACACAAGACTGCGCAGGCGCCATCCTGTATGCGGCAGAGAGGGCGAGCGAGGTCGCGGCTGATGCCGTGCAGTTGATGGGCGGCATGGGATACATGAACGAAGTGCCCGTTGGTAGAATACTTAGGGATGCCAAGTTGTATGAGATTGGTGCTGGAACGAGTGAGGTGAGGAGAATGGTTATTGGGCGGGCGTTTAACAAGGAGTGGAAGCAGGAGATATGAACGCTAAAAGGGTAACGAAATCAATTGCATGAAAAATAAAAGTTAAAATTTACTTCTGAACAGGAACTCTTGCCAAATGCGACAAAGCGTCTTACTAAGTAAGACCCCTAGAGTCCTTCTTTGCTTCCGCATCCCCAGTTCCATTGTCTTTGCATCAAACCACCACCTCAAGGCCATCAACAAAGCATTACAAGAGGCTTTGACGTTATTTGTCGAAATGGAGATGCGATTTCACTTGAGCGCAGACTTGCGCAATCTGTTTTGCAACTCCTCACATAATCCCCCGTAACGTTCCAAGGCACTCAGCACATTCTACATGCAATGGCGAACGCTCGGCGCCCTCGAGTAGAAGACAACATAAACGGTTTTGACACATACTTCAGCATAGATGCCGATGATGCAGCACTCTATGATGGATTTACCAACGACAGGACGAGGAACGCGTTCCTTTCATTCATGCGGAAGGTCATCGCTAACCGGAGAAAAGACCTTCGCGGAAGAAACACAGGGGGGAGTATCGGCAGGCTATGGAACGCAAGGAGGAATCATTGGCTGGGCAAGACAGACAACGGCCGACAGCCTGCGGCGACGGCAGTTGCGCCAGGCGCTGTTGCTCCAGCCCTTCCACCAGCCCTTCCACCAGCCCTTCCACCAGCCCTTCCACCAGCCCTTCCACCAGCCGCTCCCCTAACCCAGCGCCTCCAGTAGTAGCAGTAGCAGTACCAACTGGATTACAGCAGCCTGACAACAACGATGATGCGTCAGTGGCGTCATCGGAAGCCTCGAGCGGTGAGCGTTCGCCTACCTTTTTCCTTCAGAATGACCCTAAACGCAAACACTTCTTGGGCCCTACAGCAGGCCAGAGAAAAGACTTCTACAGTCATGACGATGGTCGTTGGAAGTTTGCAATGACTTTGCACCAGACTCGGCTCGACGATGGCAAACGGCGTTTCAGCCAGGGAACAATGCCTCGCAAGTCCGTATACTTATGTGTTCGTACCAGCAGCACTGGCTTCATCGAGGATGTGAGTCAAGGTTAAAAAAATAGCCAGGTAGCTGTGCTAACCTATCACTAGCGCGTCACGGTCAAATGTCTGGAAGCAATATCAGACAAAGAGAAGAAGGACGCCGAGGACGAGATTCATATGAACCAGATAATTAGTACCCTCAGTTGTTCGCATATGATACCATATCGTGGCCACAGTCACCGGAAATCTACCAAAACACTCCGTACTCATACAGGAAACCAGGTTTTAGAAGGACATCTGTACAACATATACACGTCGTTTGCTGAACTAGGGACTCTCGCACGCATCCACGACGGGCATAAGAAAGAAGAGAGACCTGTGCCCGAGCACTTCATTTGGTACTTTCTCAGCCAAGTGACTGAGGCACTACTGGCGTTGCGGGATGGTACCTGCTCATCACCGAATGCAGCACCCGAAGACCGAGAAGAGACATGGCGGGCAATTGTGCACTCCGATATCAAGGATGCGAACATATTCCTGCAGGCCGCTAATACCAAGTACCCTGCATATCCGAACGTTGTTGTTTCTGATTTTGACATTGCCTGTGAGAAGGGTACAGACGAGAGAAGATATGACGGTACGCCTGGCATGCAGCCCCCAGTAAGTTATCTGTATCTCCCCGTTCTCTCAATACTCATCTTTTAACAGGAACGAGAGCATTCCGCGCTCAAGGAATTGGATTGGTTCCCGGAAAGATGGACTGTCTCGGAGAAGTCGGATATATGGAGTCTAGCCATGACAGCCTGGGCGCTTATGGTCGCTCATAATGAAGGTACTGACTTCTACGACGAAGCCCATGAGAGATGCAAAACTTGGGTGTATAATGATGAACTCAAGAAAGGAAATGTCAGCCAGAAGGAAGGGATCTTTCCAAGTCGTCTGAGGGAGCTTCCCAAAGAATACAGCGTGGGTCTGTGCGAGATTGTTTCGAAATGTCTGCGATATAACCCGGATGGTCGCCCAAGTCTAAAGAAATTGCGAAAAGTCATCGATGATCAATTGGCCAGATTGGACCGCATGTACGGCGATGAGATAAAGAAGCCAAAAGGCACCATTGTCGACGACTTCACACTCGCGTATACCCCATAAGAGAGCGATACTTGGGCACAGTTTGCTCTCGGTCAGACCGTTGAACCACCACGGAAACGGCGCAAGACGGACGACGCTGGCGCCTTTAAAGATGAGTTGGCAAAGGTCATCAACGATTGGAAATCCAAGTCCAGACTTCCTGCATCAAGTGCAGCAGACCGCCATGCTCTAGATTCGGTTGACGAGATCATCAACGACTGGAAACCCGAGTCTATAGTGAAATTCCGAGCAAATCTGCCCCAACTACACGCTTGGCGCTTTCTTTTCACCTGTATTCGCAAACGTACATCCTCAGAAGCATACGTCTATAGGTACGACAACGACAACGAACAGGATTCATCGGAGACGCTCAAGCGCGATAACAAAAGGGCAGTGCTTGAAACACTGCGCGATGTGGTTGTGCCCATCGCTAAAAATGTTGCTAGGATAGTCGCTAGTGAAGCAGCAGAGGAGAATGGAGAGGAAGCCACACATGCGGAAATTGAAGGTACCCCTGAGATGATAAGTCTTGACACATTACGGCATGCGATAGAGTGGGGTTTGGTGCTTTTGGATGTTGGTGCGGAGCCGAGAACTCCGAGATTGAGTGAGAAGACAGAGATGCATCGTGGCATGCTTGACTTTCTCTTCAAGGAACCTTCTGGCGTGTACGACTATGATCCAAATTACTAATTCCGTTCGCGTACGGCTGGCGATCCTGAGGATGCGTCTTCATCTCCTTTGTTGAGCGCCATACGTAGCTTTAACAAAGCTTTGAACACTGACCTGCCACTGGGTTCGCCAGATCATATAACGATTAATGCCTTCAGACATACAGTCGAGTAGAGACAGCAATTGTTGCGAGCGAAGGGTGAACTAAGACCGTCTTTGCGGGATTGTACTTTGTTGCATAGGAGTGTGTACAATTACATCTTCCCCGATTTAGAGCTGCTAAAAAGACTCAAAGGGTAGATCTATGGGGTTGTTTGCTAAGTAGGAGTGTCGTAATTATGTTGAAGTCTACACACTCTTGTTGCATGTGCTCAAAACTGATGCACTACACTGATCTGTCATGCTGTTAAGACGCAGCTGTTGTCGCAGTGCTTTTACCAAGCCATGGAAGGGCTGGTCGAGATGAGGAATCTCCAACGCTGCCTGCGACCACCACACGCCCAAAATCCCTAAAATAATTACCAAAGAAGAACATGGTCAAACTATGGCAGCAGACATGAGCACAGAGGTGAATTTATGAGCAAAGAAGCTGCATCATCTACGTGGAATGACGAGTCGTACTGCCCCTCTTGACAAAAAAAAACGCAAAAAATCCCAAATCTTTACCACTCTCTCCTGCGCCCACCCATCTATTGGGCTATAGAGCAGCGCAAAAAGATGGACTTGCAGGGAATCGAACCCTGGACCACTCCCATGCTAAGGGAGTATTATACCACTAAACCACAAGCCCGATTTTGCTCTTTTGCCAAGAGGACCGCCGAATTCACCGTCGCCCAAACGGGCGATGAGCGGTGATCGGTGATCGGTGATTGATGAAAAGTCGCCAAATTGTAACGTTTATACCGTTATTCCACGGCTCAACGCCCTGAGAGCGAGGCTTTGGTAAAAATTCGTGTTACGGGCCAGTGACATTTTACCCCCACTCAATCGACTTAGCCGTTCTCGTCGAAAACACCATGCAAGTTTGTGGGGCTGACTCGCGAAATATGCCGCCAGTCAAAGCTGCATCTTTTATTGGGATGGCTAATTCACGCGAAGATTTCACTCGTTCCCTTCATCACTGGCGGGGAAGCTTCTTATCGCTTTGCTAAGAAAACATACAATTACTCGCGTACATAAGAAGCTCATGGTGCCCCTGAGATACGTCACATAGGTTGCAGGTAGGCTCATTGCAGAGGTTGGACGTCTACCTAGGTAGTCTGGATATTGGTAGGTTGAAGAGGAAAGATGCAAGGTCTTCGCAAGAGAAGGTCTTCCCACCCTCCTTGCATCCAGGTTTGCTGTATACGACCACATCCTGGCGCTCCGTAATTCGTAGCGGCGTATCATTAGTGCCTGATAGTTGGTTGATTTTAGTGTTGGTATTGAACCTAAGAAATCCCGCCCTTCCACAACTGTGCAGAATGAGTACCTAGGTAAAGGTCAACACCGGAGCGTTGTGCAAAAATACTTCCAATAGAAGACGATAGACACAGTGCTCGAAGCTGGCTTCAGCACTCCGACAATACAGGAACGTTGAGATATCTAGGTAGGATCTTCCAGGTGCTCGCGTGCACAAGGTGAACATCCTCGATAAAGCTGTCTAGTGCGTACGGAGCAAAGTCTTCTCTGAAACCATACGCCATAAACCTTTCACTAACATACAGGACAGTAACACCTTTGTACACCATGATCGTGATTGCAGTTGAACATGTGTTCGTAGGAGCCGAGTACCGCACTAACCGCTTATGACCACATCTTGGCAGTCGCGCGGTCCCAACGCGCCAAAGATTCCAGACATCAACCAACCCCAGCTTTCGCGCCCGCTGCATCACCACCCAAACCCACCCGACCGACGCGGTAATCCCGTCGCATCATCTCTGCCATCATGTACGGCATGAACCAAGCCTACCATGCCCCCGACCCGAGTGCGCAGGTGCCGAACCACCTCCTTCCCCATGTGCACCTGATATCCTCGTACCGCTTCCCTACTCTCCCGGGCCTCCAAGCTCCGCAAGCCCTCGAGTACCTCATCAAAGGCCCCCAAATCGTGCGCGACACGTCCCCCGTCGCGTGGACCTACCTTGCAGCCCCTCCCCAAGATGGCACTGTCATCCTCACATGGCAGCCCCCGCGCATGGGCACCATGTTCGCCTCGGACGGCATGGTTTGGGCTGATGCTGAGACCGCATACGATATGAACGTGCGCGGATACGTATGTATACCAAGGCGTCATTTGCGCGCAATGCCTAACACCATATAGACTCTTCAAGTCCTTGTCCACAACAGTGGCTACCACTACCCCGGCGAACCATATGCCGTGCACGCGCGCCATCGCTATCGAATCGCCGCAGGCCCTGGAAACATCGATCCCAATCTCTGGCTTGTGCACTACAAGCCCGCAGATCCACAAAGCAGAATGCCCGCCGCCCAAATACCCGTCCCACGAGAGGTCCAGGCTCAGTTCCAGATGCGCGCTCAACTCCAGCAAGCCGGACCGTTGATGCGCAAGGAATTCATGCTGGTCGACCAGGCGAATTGGCCAAAAGTCGAGTTTGGACACCAGGCGATGAGAGGCCCTCAGCCACAGGGCTACAACCCCATGTACCCAGGCAGGCAATATCCTGCACAACCTCCGCCAGCCAAACGCCAGCGCTTGCCGACACAACCTCAACCCCGTCAACCCGCTGCAGGCGCGCTTGCGCCGGACAACACTCTCGAAGAGGAGGAGAACGCGACACAAGATGCTTTCGATTTCCTCACTCCGCGCGAGATCAGCTTGTCGCGCTACAAGCAGCATCACGAGTGGATGGAGGAGATCTTCTCATCGCCGTACGCTGTTGGAAAGATCGCGCCGATTGATCTAGGCCTAGGCCTCATGGGAGAGCTTGCTCCTCTTACTGCTGGCATCTTGGACGTCCCGGGAGCTGAGAACGTGGAGCCAGGAAAGGACAACTACCAGATCAAGAACTACTACAAGCTGGACGCAGACCAACTCAAGGACTTCGAGAAGCGTGTAGCAGAGTACACGAAGAACGAGCAGGCTGAGATTGACAAGATGAAGGCCGAGCACGCGAAGAAGGTGGCACAGTTGAAGCGCACCAGGACCTACATCAAAGCCGAACGCCGACTACGAGATTTATCTCGCTCCACCGAGAGCGACGGTGATGACGCAAACCCGGTCGAAGGAGTTGTACAAGATTTGGAGAAGTCGCTGGGTGTTAAGTTTGATGAGAAGAAGGCGGTTGTCTGTGTAGACAAGGGTGGGTTTATTGAAGTACAACAACCCTCACCTCCAAAAGCGCAGATGAACGGCAACGGAGCCCAACAGCAAGCGAACGGCACATCGAATGGCATGAACAACCAGGGCTCAATGGAAGACAACTCTGCCGCGAACCTCTTGGATCAATATGGGTCGGGATCACTTTCTGGCACACCTATCGGCAACATGTCCTTGCCTAGACTATCGCAACCGCCGAGTCAATCGCAGTCCGCCACCGGTACACCCAATGTACCACACGGCAACATGAACCAGTCGTCGGCATTCGATCAACAGGATACGAGCCTTGATGTAGGAGCCGATCTTTTGGATCTGGATGTAGAAATGTCCGGCATGGCGGGTGCAGGAGACAAGACTGATGACTGGACGATGAACGACCAGTCGGGCAATGCCCAACAGCCAGCCGGCGGTGTCCAGCAGCCAAACATGAGCAACAACCAGCGCCCGAACAATGTCGGCGGGATGCCTCAATCCAACATCGACGCTGATGCAGGCAGCATGTTCGACACCGCCGACTTTGGAAGCTTCGACAACATCGATAGTGCTGGAGACGCTCTGGCCGACTATGGACACGATGACAACCTGGGCTTGGACCTTGTCGATGATTCGGCGTTCGGCGATGCTTTTCACGGGACTGAAATGCATCACGACGAGACTGGTGAGGGTGACCACGCATAGTATGCGTACGCGAATATGGATTTGGAACTGGATTAGCCGATGTCCTGGTGTGTTGAGTACTATTCTAGTGGCTGTACTATTACGTTTTGTATGACTTGGAGTCGACGGCGTCTCTTTGCATATCCATGGCTTACTATCAGCCTGAGAGTTTTCATATACACAATTCTAGAGGCGATGTTCTCTTGCTATTTTTGCTATTCAGCTTATGGCTTCAGCCACACGTGAACTTGAATAGGAAGGTGCAACATTGTGTCCGGCCAATGCGGTCTAAGTCGTCAGCACTGTATCGCAACATGGGGATGTTGAGGTTACGACTAGTGTGTTGTACAGTTAACGCTCGGCCGTCAACCACTGCACCAACGGAATAAGTGAACGGATCCGATTCCGCTGCCTAGTCGCAGCCATATAGCAGAGATCTAGATCATGAAAGCTGTACCTTCCATAACTGCCGTGTACAAGAGAAAGGATGAGTAGACGCACAACTTTCTATTACATCGATGCTGTGTCTTCTCGTTCCCACACCGAGCCTGTGACATTATAAGACTAACCTCTGTTATCTCTCAATCGATGAGGTTAAGCATTTCATTAAGCAGTTCGCGTGCTCTGTGAGCCTATCCCAATCAATCGTTCTGCTACGACTCTGTCCTTACGCGTCGAGTACCACGCAGGCTTGGTCACCAGTGTAAGGGTATCACGCTTAGCTACATATGCACGATAAAGAATAAGCAGATGAGCAGCGTGTACAACAGTCATACTGTCAATGTAGAATCAGCTCATAATTAACGTCGTTGTTTCACATCCGGAAGCCCGCTTCCTACTCTGCTCACGTCCATCAGAACTCTATGCCGTTATCTCGCCAGAACTTCCGCGCCCTTATTAACTCACTCTCCATACTGCATCAACCAATATTTGGTGGCGATTAGTATGCTCAGCAGAACGCTCTGGTCGTTTACATTCGTTTGCCTTTTGTGCAGCCTGGTGTACTCAACCGCCGTACCACGGAAGAGTGAAACAACACGACAAACGAACTCGATACACCCTATCCTTGGCGTTCGTGGACTGGGTATCGATACTATACATCCTCGATTGGAGATACGAGAGTTGCAGCGGAAGAAAGATCAGTTGAACGTCTATCTGCTAGGACTGCAGCGACTGCAGAGTATAGGTCAATACGACAAGTTCTCTTACTATCAGATCGCAGGTAAGCTCTGTCACTATCATATGCAACATATAACCAGATAGCGACACACTAACCGACACCAGGTATACACGGCCGGCCTTACATACCATGGGATGACGTTGGCAAACATCCGAACGGAAGCAACGGTTACTGTGCTCATGGCAGCAACCTGTTTCCCACCTGGCACAGACCTTATCTAGGCCTCATAGAAGTATGAAAGGGGACTTGCGAATTATGCGGTCCACTGACTCTAAAAGGAACTGCTTTACTCCCATGCTCAGCAAGCAATCTCGGAGTTTCCGGTGGGAGAAGCGAAAGAGAGAATGTACAATGCCCTAAGCACCTTCCGAATGCCGTATTGGGACGCCGCTGCTGTACCGCCCAAGGACACGAGCTCCTTCCCCGCGATCGTACAACAGGAGACGGTCGAGATTGAAGTTCCAAGTGGGGAGTCGACGACCACAATGTCTGTTCCAAATCCGCTGTACGCTTACTATTTCCACCCTTTGCCAGTTGACGACTTCAAGAGTGTACCGTGGATACTCTGGAATTCAACAAAGAGACACCCGGCTAGTATGGCCGTAAGTGCGAAATCCCAGAATGACCTTGTAGCGGAGTCTCTGGACAGCAATCGGGTGAACCTCATGCAGCAGACTTACCAGATGCTGGGCATGCAAGCAAATTATCTCGACGTCAGTAACAGCATGGTGGAAATGAGCACCGAAGGCGCAATTCCGAATAGTCTGGAGTCGGTGCATGATACTTTGCATAATGCCATTGGCCGTGGAGGTCACATGTACGATGCGGCGTACTCTGCATTCGATCCCATCTTCTGGTTGCTTCATACGTAAGTACCGCGCAACCTACTCTAGTGGGGTGTTGACTATTGCAGCAACGTCGACCGATTGCTTGCCATCTGGCAAGACCTTCATCCGGATAGCTTCGTCGAAAGCCACGTCAATCCTTGGCCGACGTTTGCAACTGCACCGTACTCAGAGGCGGACGAAAATACGCGTGAGTGCATCAAGGACCACTTACTCGACATTGATGACGTTGACGTCGACAGCTCTTTATCCATTTCATCGCAATACAGCAGGCGACTTTTGGACCTCAGCCTCTGTTCGCGACCACACAATCTTCGGCTCCACGTATCCTGAGTTTCTCGGGCTCTCCGCAACCGACACTCTGGTTGGTAGAGTGAACGCACTGTACGGGGGGAATGCAACGTCACGGTTCTCGTGGGAGACCGCACGCGCCGAACAACATGTCGCCGGTCTGCAGAGCAGCGATGTCCGGTACCAGTACTCAGCCGTCATACGCGCACAACATATGGGACCTGGAGGTGTTTCCAAGGTCCTCGTCTTCTTGGACGCAAATATGAAAATCAACGCCGGACCTGCGAATACTCAGGCATGGATGTCAGAGCCTGGGTTCGTTGGATATGCAGGTTTCCAGAACGCGGTTGGCCAGGCGAAGACCGAGATGCAGACGAATGGCGTAGTTGCATTGACCGTAGCGCTAGAAGACCGGATGCGCATGGGTGAACTGCGCAGTATGGATGAGAATGTTGTTGGAACATATCTGCAGGAGAAGCTACATTGGTTGCTTGTTGATGTAAGGCTCTTCGATCCGACAAACAGCCATGCATGCCGATATTTGCTAACCAACTTGTGTCAGGCCAATGACAATGTCATCGCTCCTGAGCACGCGTCCGGCTTCTCGATTGGGGTATCGTGGGCGAGGATAGCGCCAGGTACGGCAAGCACGCTGCCTGCGGTCCTCGGTGGTGGCTTCGAGCAGTTGCCACACGCTACGATGGGCAAGGCGGGTGGAGTGCAATGACAGAGGCGTCGAAGGCGTATCTCAAATTTTGACTCATGATTAGTTGACTTATCGTGACAGTGGAAATACGTTCTTCCAAGTAGCCCTGCAATTTTACGAGAATGCAATCGGATTATCGCGAGAAGGGCGCGAACACAGGGAGAGATTCATCTGGGTAGCAAGACGTGTTCTTTCTGTATACCCAGCTGCACGCGCGGTGAGGCCTTGGCAAGTTTGCCGCGCGATTGTCAAGACACGCAAGACATTGTTACCGCTCAGGTGTGAAACGGCACTCTATCGGAGACGGACGCTCTGGCAAATGACGATGCGTTGCAGCGACCCCTAACTTGGCTCAGGGGTTGCAGTCTCGGTTAAAGCGGCCCTCCACGTCAGCCCGCCAAGACAGCGAAACGTTCTTCCGTGTGCTTGATTCTACGAGGCGTCGCACTAGCTTACGCCTCCATGCGCCGATGAGCAGTGGTACCGCTATCGTGAGCCGAATACGCGGGTAGTTGGTCTGCGGAGCTCTTCGTGGTGGTCTCGTGGTTCGTAACTGTGCGTTAAATTTGGTCTTGTAGTAAGGAACGGTTCCGGACGATCATGGCTAAGTGCAGCCGCAATGGCTGTGTTACATCCGCCAGCGGAGAGTTCCAGATATAGGGACCATCGTCAGGAGAGCGCTACGCGATGGAGTTGTAAAGGCCACAGGTGCAGCTTGTTAGCGCGGGATGCCGTTTCCCTCAATCTTCATGCTCCACGCTTCATCTGCCCGGGCACGCGACATGAGCACCAACCTCATTGCGGCTCAGGGGTGATCTGTGGCAGAGTCTTGCCATCAAGTTCAAGCATTACCTGGGGTTTTTGCCGCGCCCGCAAACCACTGATGGCGTGCCAAAGGAGAGTGCTAAAGTGACCTTCCCGATAGCCTCTCTTGGCATTATCCAACTGTCCAGCATCTGCCCAGTGAGCCGCGTCTACTGCAGGGTGCGCGTTCCTGAAAAGATGTAGCCCCCACCGGCAGGGCCAGGGTGCATTGGCTTCGCAAGGCCAAACCGCTGGTTTACACTCACACTTCCTTTTGACCTCTGCTCCCCTCTTGCCGACCGTCTTGATCTTTGCGGCAGCGATTCCATCATTACGAGCGCCGTTGTTCTTCGCCTTCTTGGTACCCGGAATTCGGCACCAGCGGAACTTCCAAGCCACCTGGGCACGCATCAGCAAGTCTCGAAGCCACGGCAATGCGCCTGAGCACATACCATAGTTCTTAAATCCTCACCTTCCTTGAATAGTAGACTTTCTTTTGGCTTTGCACGCTACATTCTCTCACCATGCCTCCTCGCGACGCCAACTGGATAGATGTAAGTCGTACCCGCCGTCACAAGCACAGTCGTGTAACTGGGGCTAACAGTGTGCTATAGGGCCTCCGAGGCATAGCATCCTTTATGGTCGTATGCGGTCACCTATGTACTGCGTTTGTACCATGGCTACACCAGCCCGCCGCAGACGCAAAATCCGCGCCGCACCTCTTCCAACTCCCCTTCTTCCGCCTCGCCGTCGGAGGTCGTAGCGCCGTAGCCCTCTTCTTCCTCGTAACTGGATATGTCAATTCGATTGGGCCGATTAGCAAGTCGCGTCAGGGAAATCACGATGCTGCCTTCCACGGCATTGCACGAAGTGCGCTCGCGCGCTCAGGACGGCTGATTCTCCCCACCATGGCGGCGACCATCGTTACCTGGTTCATGGCGAATACGAACGCATACCATATGACGAAGCACGTCGATGCGCAGTGGATACGGCAGGGTTGGCACCGACAGGAGCCTACGCTGTGGATGGCTTTCAAGTCGCTGTTCAGGGCGCAAACAGAGACATGGACAACCGGCTGGGACGAGTACGATGGCACACAGTGGACACTGCATATGTTCTTGGAAGGCGCATTTATGGTCTATACAACCATGCTTGCGACGGTTTTGGTGCGACCGAAAGCGCGGTTCATCATCTACGGCATCATGTACATGTATTTCTGGCAAGTCGGCAAAGGTATGTATAGTCCGACCAGCAAACGAATTGGGCAATCGCTAACTAGAGCAGACCTCACAGTTGGCTCCATCAAGGGTCTCAACATCGTTACGGGCATGTTTGTAGCCGAGTTGCACAACCACTACAAAGATGCCGCCACCTCCGTCCTACCCGCCCCCATCCCCGCCATCATGATAATATGCGGCATGTTCATGGCTGGATTTCCCCAGGACTCGGCCCAGAACACACGCTGGTCGCACACAATGGCCACCATCATGCACAGCCTAACCGCCGATAAGACGGATATTCGAAGATACTGGGACCATCTGGGAGCCGCGTTTGTCTTGCTGGGCATCTTCTTTTCGAGGAACGCACGCAAACTCCTTATGTCGCCTGTCTTCAATTTCCTCGGTCGCGTCAGTTTCCCTGTATATCTGCTGCACAACACTTTTATCAAGTCTGTGCTTACCTGGATGATCTACCTACCTTCCGCCATGAACCCGCCGAGGAACGAGAAGGGCGAGCAACAGGACCTTCAGCGTGGATCAACAACACACATTCTTATTGCCATTGCGGTCTTTTACTACATCCTGTACCGAACCGCGGCATTATGGGTCAAGCACGTCGACCCAGTATGCGCAAACATCGTCAACGCAGCGACGAAGTGGGCTTATGGCGAACCACAACAGAAGGAGGCCCGACCAATACTCGGGAACGGGAATGGAACGACCGACAAGAGTGTTCTCCCTTCATAAGTCTGTGTTTCTGGTCAGACACCCTGTTATTCTTCCATCCATTCTTGTTGATCATTTTGCGGGAGCTGGAGCTTCTACTATTACTATTCCATTTTTAAATTCCAAATTTCCTTTGTATCAAAGCATCTGTTGGAGCCAAGCATTGTTCGTTTGTGAGCGACCATGGCATGTAAGCTTGGACGTTTTGGAGTATACAAGGTGGCATAACCTGGTAAATGGATGGTTTGGAAAGAGTCGAGGAGAAGTACAGTACGCTGAAGTAGATGGATGAACACATGAAACTTCACTTTTGGACTCGACATGCCTTTAGAGTGTTGTTTTCGAATCACTCAAAGTCATATCGTGTCCGCCACATGGCCACAAGCCAACTTGTTTTTGGCGCAAAACGTTCATGTCATCGCCAACCACTTCACTTTCCAAAGGTCATTTACGAACGAACAACTCTTTTTGGAGAGTCACTCATGCATTTGAGGGTGTCGAGAAGAGGAGAAAAGGTCAGAAGGCAGAGGTTATATATGCTTGGTGGCTGGCGCTAACATGTTTTTGTGTTGGCGCCGATGAGGTCACGCAGCGCGAGCCATGCTTCAGTCGTTTGGCGGTGACTGTCGAGGAAGGCATCGTGGGGGTTGATGACGACGATGAGTTTTTCGGGGACCGATAGATAGAGGGATAGTCCAGTGTAACGAATACGTTAGTCCGTATACTCTACTGTTATCCTCGCCAAATGATATGTATATCTCCCAGGCACGCCAAATCTTTTACTCGACCTCCCAGTCCTCCTCGTATGCGGCATTCTCTATCTCAGCAGATCAGTATCGAGCAAAATTTTTTATCCACCGCTAATGAGACTAAGTTCGTTGAGTATAATCAGGCATTATCATTATCGTAAAAGTGTCTATCAGAACAAGTAGCGAGTGAACCGATAATACTGCTGCCGGAATAGGGTATCAAGAAACGCGAAAACCAAAATGCCCAAGTCCATCATCAAACTCTTATCAGTCTGCCTCTTCCCATTCATCCGTAGTCATCGCTTACCAAACCAAAAAGACCAAAAAGCAACATGAATACAGAGAAGAATGAGAGCTTAGTTGTTAAGCCAGTTCTTTACATGTTCTCAATGACATGCGAGTTGATAGCGCTCTGGAAGCCGTGGCTGTTGCCACCGTATTCCTGTGCTGCTGAGCTCTGCACGCCCATTGGGCTGGCGCCGTGAGAGCTGGGTCCTTCGCCAACGGAGTCGGCTTGCGCGAGAGCGCTTTGAACAGTCTGATTCTGAGCCTAACAATGACTGTCAGTACTTGTCTCGCATACAGTTCGTACAGAGGGCCCACAAACCGGAAGAAAAATAACTTTTGAGTTAGCTGACTTCGCCATAGCTTGCATGGCTTCCAGGTATCTGATCTGCATAGCTGGAGCGCTGCTGAGAATGTCGGCGGCTTGACGCATAAGCTTGGCAGCCTCAACTTCAGCCCTCGCAGCAATGACCTTGGCTTCTCCGGTACGCTTGCTCTGCGCAGCCATAGAGAGCGAATCCTGCAGATCCTGGCTGAAGATGATATCCTTGACGAGCATAGACTCAACCTCGACACCCCAACCAAGAGCCGTCTCTTCGATAATCTCGCGAATAGACTGAGCAATCTCCTCACGACGCTCAATCACATCCTGCAGCACACGCGCACCGACAACATGGCGAAGAGTCGTCTGCGTACGCTCCACAAGCGCCTGGCGGATGTTGGAGATGGAGAAAGCGGCCTTGTGGGGCGAGGTGATGCGGTAGTAGATGACTGATGTCAACTGAAGGGAGACGTTGTCCTTGGTCATGCAGACCTGCTTGGGGACTTCGACGATCTGGATCTTGATGTCGACTTGGACGAGTTGCTCGGATAGTGGGTTTACGTAGACGAGACCGGGGTCGACGGCGCGGGCGAAGCGCCCGAACTTTGTGACGAGACCTACGTTTCCTTGGTTGACGGGCTTGTAGGGGTTGGGGCAGACGATGCAGCAGGGGATGGCTCCGAGGGTACCGATGCAGCCTCCTAGGGTGTTGATCTAGATGGATGTTAGAGTGGCGCATGGGATATGGATTTAAGGTAAACATACCATGCCACCGTACCAGCCGTTTGTGTCAGCATCAGCATCATCAGGCTGGATAACCCTCGCATAGCTAGGCTGAAGATCCTCTCGACGCGGTGGTTGAACCTTGATAACCGGCTCAGCGGTGCGAGGTGACTGAGTGCCACCATTGACAGGTGCCTTTCCGTTGATGTC
This sequence comes from Alternaria novae-zelandiae, assembly GCF_023758075.1. Taxonomy (NCBI): domain Eukaryota; kingdom Fungi; phylum Ascomycota; class Dothideomycetes; order Pleosporales; family Pleosporaceae; genus Alternaria; species Alternaria novae-zelandiae. The sequence goes on along the minus strand of NW_026056978.1, from coordinate 738,248 downwards.
GCTCATGGTCGCGGTAGTACGTTGATTGTTACTGGTATCGTTATCGTGAAGAATGGGTCTGGAAGAAGAATGCGTAGACTCGGCGATGGTAGAAGGATACGTGAGGAACATTATTCGACAACAACAGGGTGTCGTTGGCTTATATGCACCCAGGCAGTTGCATTCACAGCACCATGCATTCTGAGCGGGGAAGCTAGCTTAGCTCGATCCCTGCTCGTGCCCATACCCTTGTCACGCTAGTATGTGGCCACTTCTTGGGGCTGTGCGCTCCTGTCTTACCATCGCATGCGACCAAATGGATTCTTGATGACAGCGTAGAATGCGCATCCATTACCACCTGCTGTAAGGCTCACTACGATCCTTGAGATGAAGCGACAAACACATTGATTGACCTTGGTTTCCTATACACATGCCAGCGCGCACCTCTGCAGTTTAACACAAACCCATCGAATTCCCGTCACACAACATCCACGCACCTCCAAGGCCTCCCGCACTCGGCTAAGTCGGGAACCAAGCCCAGAGCACACCCTTCGGGTCTACTCGTGACGTGCAAATACGCTCAAGGCACACTCGATATATGCAAACGGGCCATACAGAGGGCGTGCTCAAACATGTCCGACGTCAGCGATCTGGCCATTCGATAAGCACACCAATTCAGCCATCTCGGCATTATCACGCGCCTCGTGGATCGGGCAACAAGTGCCCCGGCCATCGGATTCAGCCCTGTAGGTGGGCTTCGTGGCGAAGGCTCGGCTGCGGATGTTAGGCCATATCTGAAAGGGGACTAACAACGCCCGAGGGGGCTGGTGAGTTGGCTTGACAGTAGACGGGTTATTTCCGACTTGTAAGCGCGCTGGCGCGGGAAAACATCGTGAGGCATCGCACTTGTGTTGGTGCTGGCTATTATTCTCTACGGCACAGTCGTGAGCTGTCTCTTCTGCCTTCTGGATGGCTTCAGCGTCTAAGGCATCTTGCAGCCATCTGGACAAGGGGTGCGCCACGGCGGTACTATCTACACCGTGTACGAAGTGCATATCGCATTTCCTGTCTTCGTACTCCGGTCCGCACCGGTCAGATATCGCTCACGAGCGATCTCGCCGCGCCGTGAGCGAGTTGTAATTCCCTCACGAAGTGTCTGCGCATTTTCCGTATTGCCTCGCGCATTTCCGTTGCAGGTCGCCGGTGAGCATCAATTCCCTCATCCCTCATCCCTCATCTCGAGATGAGTGGTGTGGGAATAATGCACAGCCCAATCAGGCGCTCGACTACAAAGACAATGCCTTCTTTGAAATCTTACTCCAACTCCATTGGACCCATCGCGAAACGGCTTTCTCAGGGGAAGACCTTGATGTTGGTCTGTTTTGGGGTCGTGTTGTATGCTCGCCTTGAAGAGGCACAGTTAGTACGGCCTATATATACTGTTCGCCTACTACGCCCCAGCGCTATGGTCCTGTTTCCGCGCCGCACATGGCTTTCCAGGTACTTAAGCGCCCAGGTCCATTTATTTGGCCTACTTGCAGACCAACATTAGTTCGAGAACACGATATGTTGAATTCTAGCGTGTTGCATACGACACTTTCTCAAGTGTTCGAAAAAGTGCAATATAATAGCGTGGAGGTCTTCACAGAAGTTTAGTCTGCCGGACGTCCTACAGAGCTGTGTATGTATTCTGCAACTAGACCTCTGGAAAAGCATATCTTGCACTGCTCACGTATTGTAGGATGCAACTGTAATATATGTATTGCATATAACCCAACGTCTAATGAATGCCAATACGTGATGTGAGACCAAACGCCAAATATGCACCAAACGAATATCGTACAGCATCTCCGAACCCCAAACCCTCTCTTCTACTTCAGAATACTCGCCCCTCTCCGGTCCTTCTTGAGCGGCGAGAAGGTGAACGCCTCCTCACTCATCATGTTGAATCCGCCCGAAATGGGGCGTCCCTGTCCCTGCTTACCCAACACATTCTTACTCAGGGCCCTCGCCGCAAATAGGCCTTTGCTGAGACCGACAGGCTTCAGGGGCGCAGCGTCTTCGGCATCTTCAGAGTCGAAGAGCGTCTTGCCGGCACCTGCACCAAGCTTGCGCTTTTTCTTCTTCTCCGCTGCGGGTTCCTCGGTAAATGTGGCAAAGGACATGAGTGACTTGCGAGGCTTGACTTTGCTGGACTTCTTGGATGGGCCATCGTCGTCTTTGGTCGGGATGGATACGGGTCCGTTTTCGGATGCGTCTTTGGATGTGTTGTGCGAGAGCTCGGATGCTTCCTCTGAGACCATTTCGAGGACTGGGGCAGCGTTCTTCTTGCGTGGCTTTGCGTTTGCCTTGCTCGATGCTGATGGTGCGAGGGCCTTGACCTTGGGTTGGGCAGTCTTCTTAAGGGCTTTCTTGGGAGGCGCTGTCGGAGTACCTTGTTCTTCAGCAGCTTCTTCTTCGACTTGTTGCTCGGCCTCCTCCTCTTCTTCAATGATAGGACTGTCAAGTGCTATGTTGCTAGCTTTGTTCAGGAATGGCGTTAGTGAGAAAGTGGATGTGTCACCCATGGCAGAGACCGAAGTACCGCGCTTCGCCTTCTTCGCAGGGAAGCCGTCTCCTGGTGTACCCAGCATAGTCTCTGGCTCAGCGGTAGCGGCCATACGCTTCCGAGCAGTCTTTGCGGGCTTGCTAGACGCAGCTGCGATGCTCTTAACAGGTGGTGCGGTCTGTGCCCGGTCTGCCCTCTGAAGCTCGGCTTCCTTCTCCTTCAACTTCTCCTTGGTCGTTCGCAGCTTCTCGCGAAAGGCGCTCAGCTTGTCGTCGAGAACCGCGTTCTTGCCCTGGAGTTCGGCCAAAGTCTGTTTGTATTCCTTCTCTTGCTTCTTGCGTTCGCGCTTCTCTTCTTCCAGCTCTTTCCTTGCAGCCTCGGCTTGATCGTCGGGTTGTTGCGAACCCTTCCTCGACGCCTTCTCCGCCTTCTGACGCTCGCGCTTCTCTTGTTCGAGTTCCTGTCGCAGCTCTTCGATCTCAGCATCGCGGGCGGCGGTGTCTTTGCGGGCTTTCTCGGCTTGTAGGCGTGCAGCCTTTTCTTGTTGTAGTTCCTCGCGGAGCTGCTCAATCGCGGCATCTTGGGCCTCACTGCGCTTGCTAGCCTTGTTGGCCTCCTTCTTGGACAGGCTCTCGACCTTGGCCTGCAGACTTTCGGTTGCCTGTTGTTGCGACTCCAGGTCGGCCTGCACCTTCTCCATGGCCTTTTCAGCCTTTGTGAGCCCAGCCTCAGCCTTCATCCGGTCCTTCTTCTCGGTTGCGAGCTCATTGCGCACCTCCTCCAACTCGTTGCGGAGGTCCTCGTCCTGCTCCATCTTCTTGCCCTGTTTCGCGATGGTACGGGCGGAGGTCCGCTTCTCGTTCTCGAGTTCGACTTGTAGCGTAGTCATCTGGCGTTGCAATGCGAGTTTCTCAGAGAGCAGGCCGGTGTTTGCTTCGACCTGAGCGCGCAGGTGTTCGACTTCGGGGCGTAGTGATGAGATTTCGCGGGACAGGGCAAGTTTGTCTGATAGTATCTTGTTGGAGTCGGATGTGACGTTTTCCATAGCCTTGAGTTCGGCCTAAGAGAAGTAAGCAAATAGCGCAATGATCGATAGGCCGGACGTGCTTACCTTGAGATTCGCGACTTCCCGCGCCTGGGTGCGGATGGTGTTTTGTGCTGCCTCTGCCTCTGCGCGTTGCTCGTCCAACTGCGCAAGGGCCTCTTCGAGCGATGCTTCGAGCTCGTCGGATCGCGCCTGCTCCTCCTCGAGTTGTTCGTGTAGGTCGCTGTTCTCGTCTTGCAGGAGGCACTGGGCGACTCGCAACTTCCGGATCTCCTCGTCTTTGACTACCGCTTCGACCGAATGCTTACTCCGCTCGAGGCTGAGTTCCAGCGTCGCGTTCCGCAGCGAATGTTGGAGCTGAAAGGGTCAGTGGAAGGTCTAAGACACGGCAGCCGAACAGGGTCCAGCCGTCTTTCACTCACATCCTTCATCTCGTAGTTGATGTCCATATCTACCTCCACAGCGGCGACCATGGTATAATATCTGCTCAATGATGCGCGAGTGTATCGCTAGGTGTGGATGTAGGACGGAATGTGGTGGGGCTTTAGGTAGACGCGACTGGGTAAACAAACAGAGCGCAGATGGCCGTCATGGAGCTAGCAACCCAACAAAGTGAAGGAATGACGCTGAAAAGATGAAGATAGCGCGCGAACACTACTAAAGAACGAATCGCCTCTTGAGTAGTCCAGCAGTCCTTGTGAGGTTTACAATCCGGAGTGCTGACCTCCAACGCCCATGTCGCGCACCCCTGTCTAGGTGTCGGCCTTGGCATTACGCACGCCGCATCTCCGAGCTCGAGGCCACGTTCCCAAGCACCAGTCCAACCCACCAAAGCTCCGCACACCAACTCTCCGCCCGCCAAACGACACAATGCGGTGGTTACAGCTCCTCACTGCCTCGCTGCTGCCCTTTACAGCTCTGGCAGCCAAGAAATCGACCGGCGACCGCTTCACTGACGCCCGCGCCAAGTCGCTTTCCGTTGGCCATCCGCTCAAGCTCGACGACGCCGGTTATGCGCAATTGACCAAGTCTCCGAGAGATTATGGCGTTGCTGTGCTTTTGACGGCCTTGGAGCCGAGGTTCGGATGCATGCTCTGCAGGGACTTTCAGCCAGAGTGGGATTTGCTGGGCAAGAGCTGGATGAAGGGTGACAAAGATGGGAAGACGAGACTGGTGTTCGGCACGTTGGACTTTGTTGATGGAAAGAACACTTTCCAGTCGGTGAGATGTCCCTCTTCCTCTACTGCAATGTCCTAAAACTGACAATTGATAGATGATGCTTCAAACCGCACCCGTCCTCCTCTACTTCCACCCAACCGTCGGAGCAAACGCAAAGGTCGACTCCGCACCCGTCCGCTTCGACTTCACCGCCGGCCCCCAGAAAGCCGAACAAATCCACGCCTGGATCGCGCGCCAGCTCCCCGCTGACGTGCCCAAGCCCTCCGTCTCCCGCCCCATCGACTGGGTCTTCTACATCTCCGCAACTGTTATCGTTCTCGGAGGCATCACGGCCATCTCAGTCGCCTGGCCATATATCATTCCCATCCTCCAGAACCGCAACCTCTGGGCCGCCGTCAGCCTCATCGCCGTGCTTCTCTTCACCAGTGGCCACATGTTCAACCACATTAGGAAGACACCGTATGTCGTGGGTGACGGCAAGGGTGGTATGAACTACTTTGCCGGAGGCTTCAGCAGCCAGTACGGTCTCGAGTCGCAGATTGTTGCCGCCATCTACGGCATCCTCGCTTTTGCTGCTATTTCTCTCGCCATCAAGGTTCCCAGGATCAAAGACCCGCGCGCACAGTCATTCGCCGTTTTCCTGTGGACCGGTGTCTTGTTCGGCATGTACAGCTTCCTGCTTAGCGTCTTCCGTATCAAGAACGGCGGATACCCCTTCTACCTGCCTCCCTTCTAGGTGAATCGGGAAGAGAGTAGTTGGGATTCCTGATTTGTGAGGGATAGTTAGGAAGGCTAGAAGCTTTTCCCATTTGGAAAGAAAGACCATTTTAGCAATCGAAAAAATCAAACTCGCGGTCAGAGTTTGGTGCACTGTATGGAAACGCTGTTTGAGCGGGCCTTCATGAATTAGATGTCTGCCTAGAAGCGGACCTGTAGTCACTATTAGGATTTGACACCTTTGTAACAAGACTATCAAATGGACTATGTGCTACATTAGGATATCGTATACACGCATAAAAACAAACCATACCCTTACCGCTAAGAAAACATTTTGGCCTTGAGATGATCATAAACCCATGAAACCCATGCCGAAAAGGAGAGTACACTTTGCAAATTGTGCCGATCGTGAGAGAGCAAAGAGAAAAAATACCCGCCTAAGACATTGTCATGGCGTGTAGGTCGAAAACGTCGTTCCTCCAGCCACCCTCATCCCAATCATCGATGCGCTCCGCTGCACGACGACCCTCCTCTTCCCACAGCTTGACCACGCTACCAGGTGCGTACTTTCCAGCGAATACACCCTTGCCTGGTGCCTCGACACCAACCCTCGTGTAGACGTCTGGATCGTCGGCAGGTGTAAGACGAGTGATGACAGCCTTGACGAAGGTCTTGAGGTCGTCTGGGTCCGAGATCCTCGTAGCTCGGAGCCTCTCGCGAGCGAAGATCAGCTCGCGGTTGGCAGCATGGATACCATCGGCGATACCCTTGGCCATCTGCCTCTCCATGACCTTGCGGACGATGGGGCGGAGGAGCGGTTTGAACAGCCAGCCGAGGATGCTGAACTTGGATTTGCGAAGCTTATAGGTGAGCTTGTGGATGTGGACGCGCACGGCTTTGAGGGTGAGAATCTGTTCTAGCTTCTCCTTGCCGACCTCGACGTCGAGATGGATATCGATACCGCGCTCGTCGAGCTGGAAAGATGCGATACCTTCATCGGCAAGACGGAGGAGACCAGAGTGTGCGCGAAGAAGGAAGCCGACTTCATCTGCGCGGAACGAGAGACCGTCAATCTTGATGGTGAACTTGGAAGTAGCCTTCGACGCCACACGGAAGCGGGCCTTGCGGAGTTCGAAGTCGTTGTATGTTTCTACCTTGAAGCGGAAAGGCAGGAAGGAGGTGTGGTTGACGGTCTTTCCGGGTTCGATAATCAGGTTCTCGAGGAGCATGTCGATCTCGGGCGTGGAGACCTCCAGACGGGGGATAGGAATGTACTGGATAGCCTGGATTCCGAGAGGAACGAAGACGTTGATGGCGTCCTGAACCAATTCACTGTTGGTGTAGTTGTGCATGGGTGATAGGATGTTCCAGATCCTTGTGCTGGTCTTGATCATCTTCGCGATGTCCTCATCCTGCGTCACGGCCATGAAAGTTCGCTGGGTTTGCTCAAAGAACACATCGACGTCTCGACGGAGCGAAGACTCGCTTCCAACACCTTGGGCCTTCTTTCGGAGCTCCTGGAACTTCTCGTCGACGTGATCGAAGAAGTCGGGGTCGGTGAGCAGCTTCTGAAGGGAGTTGCCAACGTCAGTCAGTAGATCCTCGAATTCTGGATCCTTGCGGGAGTGATCCAAGACCTGGTGGAAGGCGTCCTCGAGCTTCTTCCATTCCTGCTTATCCCCGAACGAGCTGATGAATGTCCAGAAGTTCCTGACGGCCTTGTCCATCGCTGGGTTCGTGTCGATGTCGGTCTCAAGCGTGCCCATGGCATCTTCGACCGTGCGAGAGTACACCAAAGCGTAGCGCTTCAGGAGCTGTGCCAGCACCGAGACGGAGTCGTTGTAGTCCCTCTTCTGCCTCAGGTTTGTAACCGTCTTTTTCAGGCGGAACATGAGAGATTCGCCCTCATCGCCTTGTAGCTTCTGTCCTAGGCTTACGTCTGCCCTCTGAGCAACCTTGGCCACACCATTTCCAATTACCTGGGCTACTTCGGCGACATCGTTGCCCAAATCCTCAGCTGAGGGCGCAGGGCCCTCATCCGCGCCTGGCTCTTTGAGTGCCTTGTACTCTGCCTGTGAGGGCTCAATCTTCTTCGCAGCCTTCTTGGACACGTTCGACAGTGTGAATGCGGTGTCTCTGAAGACTTCGCGTCCGACGGTTTGGAGATCAGAAAGGAAGATGCGGAAGTCTGAGTTGGTAAGGAGGAGGGATCCGACGGTTTGGAGGCTCTGGTATGCTGCTCCCGTGTTAGTGAATGAGATATAGACGCATCTGTGTGTACGCACCTGCAGCAGCATCCGCCTTCGCCTTTGACCTTGTCGTCCGCCTCGCGATATCCTCCACATCAACAGAGATCCTGGACTTGGAAAGGTACCAGATGAAGTCTTGAATCTGGTCTTCGCTGTTCTTGTGGTTCATCGTGTCGATGAACTGATGAAGCCATTGTTTCGTAAACTTGACAAGCAGGCGTCCTGAGTCGCTCAAGTCTGGATTCTCTGGGTTGAGGACGTCTGCAGAGAGCAAGCTGCGAAGGTTGATGATGACTTGTTCATTCGACGGCATGAACCCCATGGAAAGCGCCCGCAGCATCTGGTACGAGTGAAGCTTCTGGTGCACCTCACGCTGGAGCGTTGTATCATCGCGATACTGTCGTTCGGTGTTAGTACGCGTCGCGCTGCAGACAGTTGAGCTGACATACCTGAGGCAACAAAGGACGCTGGTCGTCGTCGCGTTTGCGCGAGCCGAAGCATGATGAGAGTGACATTGCGATAGTTTGTGTCACTTTCACGTGGAGTGGAGTGCAATTGTGGTTGATAGAAAGTGGAGAGAGCTCTGGTAGAGTTTACATTGAAGCTGCACCAAGGTTCCAGGCTCCCAAACGACGCGTTGATCAGGATGACGAGGGAAGCTAGCGCTTCGACGTCATGCCGTTCGTCGATCCCGCGGCTCCACATATGCGCCAAGCCTACATGGGCGGGTGTCATTCCCCAACCTATGGCACCCATGGTTCGCGCATCACTCTTGAGCACGTGGCTTTGATGAGCTCCATATTCTGCAATCGAAGCAAACTTCCCCCAAGCGTGTAAGCGACCACAATGGCGATTGTTCTGAATGTGTTCTTGCGTTCGTACAATGGGGGTGAAAAGCAACCAGATGCCGAGGTAAGCCACTTTCTAGCTCTGAAATGTAGTCGAAAAAAGGTACAGAAAAGCAGTCGTCGGAAGCCGGTTCACAATGATGGAGCGTACTCCGGCTGGAATACCTAGCCGCTTTGATAACAGCTCCAATACTATGGCTATCGTGAACAGGCTCACAGCTACCATAGGTCCATCATAGCCCCGCGGAAGTGTCTCCGTGCGTCGCCGCGTCATAGCAAGCAGCTATGAGGCCAGCTGATAGATGGACCTCATTGTTCTTCAATCAGGCTCCCAGATTCTGGAAGCAGGTTTTCATTAGACGTATGCCTTAGGTAGACTGATCGTGTTGTCGTTTTACAGCGGGCCTTGTGTTGCCAAGAACATGAGCCTTCCAAGTTTGTCAACTAGACATCGCGTGCGATTCGCGAACACGACCATCACAAACAGTCTGTGTAAGAAGTCAGTAGTATTCTAATAGTTTGGTAGATGAAGTGAGTGGATGCATATCATTGTATGCAAATTTCTTGGCTATCCATCAAATTTGTGGAGCGCGAGAAGCCTAGGTAGGTGTCAGGCAGCTGTCTACTTCCCAAGATGCGACGAAGGCTGATTTCTGGAAGAAATATTAGGAGATCGGAGACTGTCAGAGACTAGTAGTTTGCTACCCATGCTAGTCTGCTCCGACCATAGGGCTTCATGCGTGTGCTGGATCAGATCTAGTATGTACGATGCTGACTCGCACGCCATGGCTTTCCAGGTGTCAAGAGACGGTGAGCTGCATGACAGTCGCAGGTTTGCTGCAAGGGAGGCAATCCATTGATAATTAGCCACTTTTTCGATAATTGATGCTTGCGTCAGCCAGCCTCCGCGGATGTGAATGTGAATATCGGATGCGGGTAATTGCAATAAAGTTGTCCGTAACATCCCGTGGTGCTGTGGACTGTGGAGTCGCGTGCCCCAATTCTCGGAGGAGCAGGAACTGGGCGCAGAGCCCTAGGGCGGCTACCTTACCCAAGCCATCAAGCTTTCCCCACACAACCGCGCGGGTGATCCACTGTCGCATCTGCAAGTATAGGGTCTGAGACCTCGTCCATATCGCAAAGGAGATCAAACGTGCATTGAATCGGACTTCCGATACTGAGATGCGATCCGGATATCACGGATATAGACAGTCGACTACTCGTCGAGGCGCCCATTCTTCTTGTCGCAGACATGGGCCGAAAGCAATCGGATGCTGCATGCGCTTCCCCTGGCATGGCACCAACGGTCCGTTAGCGAACAGTCAGGGGTGTACCGTGTGCGTAAAAAAGTTGCCCCCAGCGGCTCCGTCTGCGGTACAAAGACACACCGCTCGTAGTGCTTAGCAATTCGTCGGGTCGCGGTGTGCCTTCATGGAGCCGGTGCGGACCCGCGAAGGAGTAGACGGTGATGGCTTCTGGCTATTAGTGGCTAATGTCCATCGGGGCCGCTTGACCTGAGTAACGCGACAGCACTTCAAGGTACCATGTGGCGAATGGCCATGAGACATTTCCCGTCAGATCAACGCGATTAATAATAAGCACGCTGTTGCAACGCGGCGCTGCGCATTGACTGCGGAAATAAAATGCCTCGATGCCTGACCTCGCAACGAGCGCGATATTGGGCTACGGGCATGCTGTCGTTGACCAAAAGAAAACAGCGGTATACCAAAGACGAGGGCGCGGGTGAGAGCCGTTCGGGCTACTTTCCAGCTAGGACAGAGTACCGGCAAAAGCAAGATAGCACAGAAGGTGAGCGGACGAAGACTGAAGCCCATGGAAGAATCCTACGGCATTCCGTCAAGGCAAATATGGGCGTTCCGATTGCTCCCGACTCGTATGCACGTCCAGTCATGACCCCTGCTACCCGGTGGCTGTGGCTGTGACACGACGAGCATCGGCATCCCTCAGGATTCGAGCAAAATTCTGGAAGACAAACTGCAGACAGACTGAAGCGGTGGTAGAATGCTAGGAAATGCAATGCAGTTTGTTTTGCGTGTAGTGTTGAAGCTGCAGTCGTGCACGCGGCAAGATGGTAAACTTGGGGAAGGGACTCGCGTAAAAGTCACCAACGGGCTGGTCCATGCTTCCTTTACAGGCACACTTTGACGGCGAGAACGGATCTCCTCACAGACTGACTGTTGCGGAACCTAGACCCCTCCGATAGGCTGCTTGTTATGTAGCCCCCCATCCTCCGCGCCCCAGGCGGGCTGTCTTCCTAATTCCTTTTCAATTGCCGACGCGTCGTTTCAGCTCATTTCAATGCAGCGATTCAGACCGCTTATAAAAGTTACGGCTCCCGCCCAAGGCCTCCGTTCTTCAATCCAAAAACCCTCTTTCGTTCGTTGTATGGCCACTATAGCAAACGACACCATGCCCTCCGCCACACGCCCCAACATGGCCCGCCAACTGAGCACCACTTCCGGTGACTACGACCTGTCCTACACGCCCGACGTCCGCAGGACCCTGGGCACATACGGCCTCACTCCCCCCGCCGTCGAGAGCTACGACATCCAGAGCGAGCGATGTATGTCAAACACCGATTATCCACATATCACTGCTAACTCAACCAAGGCCTCAGGCTCCTTGCTATGAAGACGGCGCCCATTGAGAAGTTCCAGTACCTCGTCCACCTCAAGGCCACCAACCCACATCTTTTCTACCGTCTTCTCGGAGAGAACATCAAGGTATGTGAGAACTCAGTAGTATTTCTAGGGCAGTAAACTAACATACCCAGGAATTGACTCCCCTCATCTACACCCCCACCGTCGGCGAGGCCTGCGTACGATGGCACGAGATCTGGACACAACCCGAGGGCATGTACCTCTCATGGAGCGACCGCGGCAACCTTCGCAAGATCCTCGACAACTGGCCTCACCAGGTCGACATCACTGTCCTCACAGACGGATCCCGTATCTTGGGTCTTGGTGACCTTGGTGTAAACGGCATGGGTATTCCCGTCGGAAAGCTCGCTCTATACACCGCCTGCGCTGGTATCAAGCCAGACAGCACTCTGCCCCTGACTCTCGATCTCGGAACCAGCAACAAGGCTCTCCGTGACGACCCCCTCTACATGGGATCCCGCATGCCCAAGGTTACTCCCGAGCAAGAGAAGGAGTTCCTCGACGAGCTCATGGCTGCCCTTACCGACAAGTGGCCCAGGTACGTACTTTGCATTCGTATCCTATTCAGGAAACTAATCGTGTGACAGCATCGTCATCCAATTCGAGGACTTCAAGAACCCCTTCCCCGCCCTAGAACGCTACCAAGACCAATACGCCATGTTCAACGACGACGTCCAGGGAACTGGCGCCGTCATTGTCGGTGGATTCATCAACGCCGTCAAGGCTTCCGGTGTTCCCGCCAAGGACCACAAGGCTATTTTCCTCGGCGCTGGCAGTGCTGGTGTTGGTGTTGCCAAGCAGATCGTTGAGTACTTCATCAAGGAGGGCTTGACAGAGGACGAGGCCAAGCGCAAGTTCTGGTTCGTCGACTCAAACGGTCTCGTTACCCTGGACCGTGGTGACAAGCTGGCCGAGCACAAGATCTTCTTTGCTCGTGACGACAACAACGGCCGCCAATACCAGTCGCTCAGCCGCCTCATCGACTACGTACAACCCACTATCCTAATGGGTCTGTCGACCATCGGCGGTGCCTTCAACAAGGACATCCTTGAGAAGATGGCCAAGCTCAACAACCACCCCATCATCTTCCCTCTTTCCAACCCTTCAAGCAAATCCGAGTGCACATTCGAGGAGGCTGTTATCGCCACTGAGGGACGTTGCCTATTCGCTTCCGGTTCTCCTTTCCCCTCAATGGAGTTCGACGGCAAGATGCTCACCCCCGGCCAAGGAAACAACATGTATGTCTTCCCTGGTATCGGACTTGGTGCCATTATCTCCAAGGCTGTCTCCGTCACCCAAGACATGATCTACGCCTCTGCAGAATCACTGTCGACTTCATTGAACAAGCAAGAGCGCGCCGATGGCTGGTTGTACCCCGATATCCGCCGCATCCGCGAAGTCTCCGTCATCGTAACCCGCGGTGTCATCCGTGCAGCTCAGAAGAACGGTGTTGACCGCGCTACCGAGCTCCGTGGTCTTACCGACGAGCAACTCGACGCCTACATCAAGAAGAACATGTACGACCCATACACCGAGCCCAAGTACTTCGACAAGAAGGTTTCTCAACAACTTTACGCGAACGAAAAGTTGAACGGCACCACCGTCGGTGTCGCTGAGGTCACCAACGGTGTTGCTCACTTGTAGCTTTCTAATTCGTCGACATGTTCTTTGGCGTCAGGGTTAGCCACTTAGGTTTACCTTTTTTCTTCTTTCGGTCTTGATATCATTTAGACTGGGCAATGGGTCACAAAATTTCCTTTTCTGTGGGATGGCTGGACGGATTTCGATACCCTACTACATTTAATCGCATCTCACGATAACTTGTAGTACACCTAGATACCTCCGACCTGGTGCAGCTGAGCGCACTGGAATGACAATACATTATGTTATGGACAATATTTGCTATCTCCCTGACTTCGTTTCTGTGACCTCAAGCGGCCATGATCAATGTCTCTATCTTCGCCCTAGTATCACACCGGATAGGTAGCATAAGTCTCAAGAAGAGCATTTGTTGAGAACACCCAAACCGCCCAACAGCCCCCGACGCGGACCCCCTCACTGTCCGACCCCTCATCCGCCGTCTGATCTCACAAAGATACAGTAAGACGATAAGACGATCCGCACGCCTCGAACACCTCCTCTTATCAACCCGACCAATCCCGTACACCACGCGAACCCTTATCAAAACCCCTCGAACTATAGTAGGCACAGACCCATGCCAGCCTCGGTGCCGCATGCGGTGGCTCATCGACGCACGGGAAGGCCCGCTTCTACCCCGGACCCACATCCACCGGTACGCACTGATTCAATGGTTCGCATATCGCCGTATGCGAGATGGTCGGAGCGGGTCGAATCGGGACGACTTGGTGGTTGAGGTGGCTGGCAGCTGCTAGTGTGTGGCCGTGTTTGACTGCCTGTTTTAGGTATGGGGTGCTTTTCTGCTTTCCACTATGGCGATATCTCGTTTTTTCACAGGTGATCCCGATGTTATTGGATATGATGCGATCTGATATCGCAGCCTTGACTTTGTGTATGGTTTGAGTGCTTGGACGCAAAAATCGATATCGAGACAGGAAGTTCCATTACGAGCACCATTTAAGAAGACATTTTGGATGGAGACGACTTTCATACACAATTTGGTACTTGCAAACATTTCTTTGCGACAGTGGCAAGCTCGCTTGGGTGTGGCTTCTTATACACTGTCCAGGTAGGTGTTGTACATTCTGATATCCTGGGCTGCATCTTCGTCGATCACTTTGTCAGTTTCACTCCAACTTCGTTTTTCAATCTACATCTGGCCATGGCAGAATATATCGCAGAACTTGTAGATGCATTTGCGACATATGATGGTTTTCATCGAAACTGGTTCTTGCTATCGCCTCTCAACGCCGGGTGCCCATCAAAGTAGGGTAGGTAATCAGTGCAGCATGTCGCATACCTATAGAATACATCGTGATAGCTCGTAGAATGTATATTTTGGAGGTTTCCCTCGTTTGAGAACCACCGAGTCGAATCAACACGGCATACACGATCCATGAAGCGGCTATCGCGTTGCCGTGAGCAACTGACTCACCTTCACCACGTATGATGCACATCGCACCATGCACCACGTGCCGCGTTTACTCTTTACGAACTCACGGTGAGCTCAAGCTCTGGTCAATCTGGACGCTTGGCGGTCCTCTCACCTTCAATATAAACATCAGTCTGAGCCGCCTCTCCTCCAACTTCCACCTCCCTCAGTTCATCTTCTCTTCCACACTCCTCCGCACTACGAACCATCCAGTAAACAAAAACAACACAAACGACAAACACATCATGTCGGATACCAAGAAGGCCACCGGTACCGGATGGAGTGACCGTGACTTGGTGAGTACCTAATGGCAGCTGCACTCTGTCAATCGCGCGATGCTGACCTTGACTAGCTCTCCAGTCTGCTCTACCTCGTCAACAAGAACGGCTCTGTCTTCAACTACAACGTAAGTTCCATTCTGACTTCTGCAATGCACAAATTACTCCCCGCTAACGTGAAGTAGGAGGGCTGTTACCCGGCCGGTCGCAACGCCAGCGGTTTCAAGCAGAAGATCAACGCGCTTAAGAACGTTCTCAAGCCGGAGTGGGAGGCCATGGAGGCGGGAGTACCTGTTTCTGAGGTCACACCCAAGAAGGCGGCAACACCACGCAAGCGGAAGGCCAAGATTGACGAGGACGGTGATGACGCCGAAGTCACTCCCAAGAAAGGTCGCGGTCGCCCGAAGAAGAAGAAGGAGCCCACTCCGGAGGTTGAGGAGGATCTGGAGGATGAGGCTGTCAAGGAGGAGGTCAAGGACGATGATGACGACAACATCCTCAAGGAGGCTGATGACATCTGAAGGTCCACAGCGGTACTACTATGGCATTGCTCGCATGGGGAAGAAGCAGTTGGCATGAGCGTTTTGCAACGCACATCAGCGTCTGGCGTTCGGAATAGGTTCACGGCACGCATTGAGTAGTCTGATAGTCTTGCTTAGCTGCATCGTCAGCTTCCATATGGCATATGCATCAAGGCATACTCAACAAATCAAACTTGGATCGAGACTCGCGCACTTCGTTGACCTAATTTTCCCAGAAATAATCACTCACTTCCTAACGCGTTGCAATTTCCCAGTTTAGATCGACGCACGCGTACACTTTTGCATACTCACCTTCACCTCGTTGTCAATCATGCCAAGATCGCACTCACCAACACAGTTGCGCCGCCAGATATAAACAAGCCTCTGACCCTCGACCTTCCATCTTCTTACAACCTCACACTTCGCATCACAAACTTCGCATCTGCCATCCTTTCTTTGTTACATTCTGCCTTACATTCATACACAACATCACACAACAACAAGACACCAATTCACGATGTCAGACACCGAGGGGAACAAGGGTAAGGGCTGGACTGACCGTCAACGTGTATGTACCGCTTCCACCTCACCACACACAGATTCTACTGTCCACTGCTAACAAAGACCCATAGCTCGCGTACTACTTCAACCTCGTCGAGTTCTCCAACGTCAAGCTTGACTTCGCCGTACGTACCCTCCTCTTCCCTCTATCATCCTCTTTATTGATAGCTGAACAGAACGCGCCCCGTCCTGATGGCAAGTCCGTCGGCGCCTGTCGCATCATGGTCGACCGCCTCAAGGGCACCCTCAAGGCCGACCTCGCTGCTCTTCGTGGTGTCGAAGAGGGCGATGTGGTTGGTCCCAAGAAGACGCCCACTCCGCGCAAGCGTAAGGCCAAGGGTGACGCTGGTGCCGAGGGAGAAGCTACACCTACGAAGCGCGGACGTAAGAAGAAGGTTGCTGAGGAGGTTGTGGTTGAGGAGGACGAGGACGAGCTGACTCCAGTTAAGCCCGAGCCCAAGGAGGAGGATCTTCTGGCCGAGGATTGACTCGCTTTCTACAAAGGTGTACTGGAGGTTCTCGAGATCATGACGACGATGCATAGCTTTTGACGTTGATGCAGCGAAGCGGTTCGGTCATGCATGTATTCTGATCAGCACACATGGGCTACACCGATCCTTTTGATGATTGGAAAATATGAGAAGCGACATGGAAAGACGATGATTTATGCAAAAAGTTCATGACATTGAGCGAAACAAAGAAAACTTCGATGGGTATCTAAACTATTCTCTCAACAAACTATCAGCCGTGAAACATCGTGATATGGGCGCTCCTTCGTAGAGATAGGCCATGCAAGACTCCACACACCATTCAAGCATATATGCAAAAAGAAGATCGACCTCGCACTCGTTTACCGTGTATAATCCGGCTTCGTCGCCTTATTGACAATCGGTGGCGGACCGTCAGTATCCGGGTACGGTAGTGGTGCACCTGGAGGGGGTCTTGCGAAGTGAGAGCCAGAGGGGGGTGATGTGCGTGCACCGGATAGAGGCGGTGGGTGAAGCCCATCCTGCAGAGGTGTCTTAGGTGGTCTAGGCGGAGCGTTGGACATGCGATCATCCCAGCTAGGCGCAGAGCTCATCCAGGATACTGGACGCCCCGCTGAAAATTGCTCGTCCGAGCGACGTCCTGGCGACACTAGTTCACCTGAATGCCGAGGGTGGAAGTCGCTGAATCCATCTGTACTCGCCGCTGATTGCGGATATTCGTCTGATGACACAACCAGGAACTTGTCGTTGTCTGATGGCCGGCGCGGTTCTGGCGGAGGGCGGAAGGCGGGATGTATGTTTGTGTAGTATTCTGGCGCGAGCTCCTCGGCCGGTAGTTCGACTGCCATGGGCGCTGGGTCTGGGACCGTAGGAAGGGGCTTGTTTGGTGCTTGAGCGCCTGGCGAGAATGGCGACTCTCCCTTGGCTGCGCGCTCCCATCGCACCTTTGCGAAGTGTATCCTTGCAATCTTGGCAGCCGAGTCAAGCGTCATGCCTTGTACTCCCTTGTCCGCCAGGTACATGCGTGTATTCGTGCTGATTTCCGCGAGCGCATTCCACTCATTCATTCCAAATTCTCCCACGCCGACGTTGACGTTCAAACGGTAGTAGTTCTCGGGGTTGACTTGTCTTTTCGCAAGGTGATCCTTCATCTCCTTGTGTGTCCGTTCGCAATCTTCAATCTTCTGGATCAATTTCCGTCTCGCCTCTGCAAAGTCGCCCATGCCACCGGAAACGAAGCCTTCCCACCACAGATGCTGTTGTGCGTTTGTGCCTTCTGGCCGCTTTCCGGTGCCTATGCTTATGAAAACGCCAACTTCGCGCCCAGGCCATTCGTTGCAAACAGCTTCGTCGAGAGCCATAGGCGCTGGGTTGTATTTGCCGGAGCCTTCATCGAGGAAGACGGATTGGCCGATCTGGATTGGCTTGAATGCTAGGGCGGTCGCGCAAGTTGCTCGGCCGGCTTGCCATATCGTGGCGTTTGGTTCGATTGGAGGTTCTTTACGGGAATCGTAGGAGCGGAGGAGAACCTGGCCGTTGCCAGACTTCTTGGTGCCCTTGTAGACAGCTGTGATGGCACTGCAGACAGTTAGCGCATTGGCATATCAACGACATGCGTCCTACTCACGTCTTAGTGCGCTCTTCTCTGTTGTCATATAGCTGGGCGTGAGGGTTCCCCCACTTCATGGCGGCTATGCGCATATTCACGGGAGTCATGCCAATCTGGCTGTAGTTGCTGGCATTACTAGCGCTTCTTTGCATGCGGCCCGATATTGCGCTCCCGGGGGTCATGGGCGGTGCATCCTGCCCGTTGTGATTATCGTTGCCCTCGTCGTCGTAGATTGTGTGTTCGCGCACGCATTGCATGATGGCCTCCTCCAGCTTCGACGCCTTGAACAATGTCGATCGATACGGTATGCCGGCAAATGTCTTGTCGGTCTCGAAGACTCTCCTCGTCATGCGCACGTAGACGTCCTTGCAGGTCTCAACGTCCATTCTCAGCCGCCCCAGCATGATAGCGATCAAGCCTCCCGTGCCGGTGCCGACAATGAGATCGAAGTGTTCGCATGGCTTGGGTACTTCGTGCCGTTTTGGGGCTCTGCCTTCGGTTTCGACAAAAGTCCGGTGCATCAATTCCTGGAGGATGATGAGCATGGAGTACCCCCGCACACCGCCGCCGTCTGTCACATGGGTTAGCACCTGCCATACTGAGGCCTTACATCATATCACCAACATACCTAACGACAGAACGCGCAGCGGCGGCCCCTTGGTCGTATCTTTCCGGCGCACTCCGTTGAGCGCCATTTTCGGTATACGGTATGCGCTGGCTGTGCCGAGGTGTTGTTGATCTTCAGCCTGGTGAGGCGCGTTTGTGTGCATAGAGTCAGGCCTGGGGAAGCGCTGATGCCTGAGGTTATCAAGCTATCTGTTGTCGGTGGGCTGATTTCGCGGCTGAAAAGTGCTGATCTGGTCGTGATACTAAGCAGCAAAGCGTGGCTGAGTGGATTCCAAGCCTAGGCGCGCGCGCTCGAAAGCGCTCAAGAATGGTTGTTGTTGGGTCGGTGGCCAGGTGAGGTGCGCGAGGCGTAGGGAAGAGTCACAGGAGCGACAGGTGATGGGCAGGGTGGTTCACGTGCGAAGGTTAAGAAGATTCTTGACTCTTGCCAGTCGTGGCTAGCAGCCCAGTTGGTTCACAGCGTCGTCACTCGTCATTCGCCAAGCATGACATGAGCCGAACTGCACCGCCACCTCCCGAGGTCGGTTCCGCTCCTCAGCCCACTAAAACCTGGTTTACCCTGCTATGGCGACGTTGTCAGCGCCCAAGATCTTCCGCCTCTACCGGTTTTACGATAAAAGATCTTCATGCCCTTGCAGCGGCAGGGCCATGGCCCGCTCTGCTTTCAGGAACTCCCCTCCACTCCCACGACGCGAACCCATGACTATCCAATCGCCAACTCCTCCGGCCTTGCTTCGGATGGTCACGCTTCCACCAGCGTCGCCTTCTCCGATCGAATAGCCATGCCGAACCCATCCTGGTCGAGATGAGTGGAAATGCCTCGTCTCGTCAATATGGATCTTTCCACCCCATCGGCTGCTGAAGAATTTCGCCGACATATCGCAACACCAACTCAGCCCTAAACCTGCTGTGGACTCTAACCACTTTTACGTATATTGGAATCGTACGACACGCTTTACGCAGCCCTGCCCAGGTGTAGTTGGGTTTTGAGTTTGCACGTGATGTTACAGAAGTTAGCTTGCTGATCACGATACCGACGTACCCATACATGAGCTCTGCGTTATAAGCCGGTATGTTGGTCATAGTCTGGTTGAGTAGATGACACGATTTAGTTTCGGGACTGAACCCAAAGTGAAGGAGATGTAGTCGAAGTCAGCTCCAGTGAGTGCAAGAAGTGAATGGCGTGTAGGGGAACATGGAGGTAATGACGCATTCACCCGAAGAGTGCGGGCCTGTTGGGTGAGAGACGAGCTGTATTGCTGTATTGCTGTATTGCTGGAGTGTAGGTGAAGGGAAGCACCCCCTTCCAGTTTAGGCGGCGCAGACCGAACCTTGGAACGACAACCGGCCACTAGTCAACCGAGGGTCTCAAGCACAATTTCTTGTGTCAATTACAGCCCCAACCCTACTGAATTTCCTCATCTCCCGAAAACAAGTCTCAACCACTATCGCACTACGATGGCCAACACCTCGCTTCTTCTGGACTTACCGGCCGAGCTCCGCAACACGATCGACCAACTTGCTCTCACCCACTCAGAGCCGCTGCATTACCGCATGCCTAAGGATGGTGAAGACAAGCCCTACCTCTACCATCGCGAGGCACCTTTCCAGCAGGGGGATGACGAGAAGCTTGTCGAATACAACCAGCTCAAGTATGTTAACAAGCAGTTGTATGCAGAGACTGCTGGTTTGGAGCTCAAGTTCAACGACGTCACATTGTCTGAGGGTTCGAGACATGAGTCTCCGTTCGACATGCTTACTGCCTGGGTGTCGTCGATATCTATTGCCAAAAGGTCCTGGATTAAGACCATCAGCATCACATGCGACGAGTATGATCCAAAGTGCTTCGATAGTGAGAGCGCGGAGGCTGTCGCACGCCTCGCCCGACTCTGCAACGACATCCCCACTATGAGAGTCAAGTGTTATAACCCTTTCTGGACATACACCAACCGCCGGCACTACGACGTTGTCTTCTTCTTTATGGCGGCTCTATCCATTTACTATGCATACCGTGGCGAAACCACCAAATACCTTATTTTCGACGAATCCGAATATACTATGTTGAAAGAATCTGGAAAGAAATGGAGAGAGCCATGTAAAGGCCCAAAAGTACACTTGGCGCAACTGCAGGCCGAGAACTTAAGGTACTTCCCCACCTTACCTGCGAACTTCACAGTACCCGTCATCAAGGCAAATCACAGAGTTGCGGAAGATGACGAGGTTATTCCAGAGGCAGAGCAGTGGATCGGCAACAAGTACTTGAGAGAGTGGATGGAGTATGGTATCTAGAGAGAGAACCGGAGGGTGTCGCATCTAGTCGATAAGGCCTGAATACATTCTCGGTCTCCTGCTGGGACCCGGTATCTCGACGATGATACCTGGCCCTTGGTTTCCATATCCACCTCATACAAGAAAAAACCTGAACAGGTCTGCAGACTACATGACACCAACAACTTGCAAAGTAGGCGATCTAACGTCAACGTAGACTCTAGGGTGTTTAGCTTTTTCCTAGGTTGGCGTGTATCGAAAAAGAGTCACGATACTGATAGTCGGTCAAGTGGGGTAGATTGGTGCTACCTCTTTGTCTTAGACAGCATGCTAGAAACAGGCCGAAAAGCTTCGAAGAAATACTACACATCTTCGATAGTCATTCCAAGTTCGCGTCATAATCTCTAGTGCTCTAACAATGCGTCCTTGATACAGTAGATTTGTAGCTGATAACACCATGTACAAAACCAAGAGCCACCATCCCAGCTTAACCGCGCTACTTCTTCTTGGGCACCTCGACAAGTCCCCTACTCTCCTTCATCCGCCACTGGATAGCTTTCGCAAGCTGATATAGCACCTCCAACGTCGGCATAGCAACCCCAGCCTCCTTACCCGCTCTCAACGGCTCACCCAGCAAATTCTCAAACTCGATGAAGTTGCCCTGTCCGCATTAGCACCTCGCTCTTGTCACGTAAAGCAATAGAGCCAGGAACTAAACTTACCTTCTCCACATCCTGCTGCATACTCGGCTTCAAGTAGCTTTCCAGCGGATCAACATGAATCGTCGCCTCGACCACATCCTCCGCCAACTCCACACCACAAACCGCCTTCGCAGCCGCAACAATCTCCCGCATAGCCGGTCTAACGAGGCCATCCAACGCCCCATCAGCAAGTCTCAGCCGCCCATCATCCAGTCCCGTGATCGCGCAAATCGGGTTCAAACAGGCATTGAACACCAGCTTCTTCCACCTATCATGCAAGACATTCGGCGAGTACTGACAATCCGTCTTCCCACCTTTCCCATACAACTCCACGAACTCCTCCGCCCGACGTTCCGGTACAGCAGGGTTGATGTTCGAAGTGGGAAACGCGCCGATGAGAAGCCTGTCGCCTTCGTCTTGGACGATGTGGCCCGGTGAGGGTTCTGCGCTGCCGATCATGGAGACAGCGGAGAGAATGGGGATGTTGGGATGTGGGCGCAAGAAGGGCTTTTCGATGTTGAGGCCATTTTGCAGGAGGATCAGAGTGGTTTTGTTGCTGTTTTTGGGCAGGGCTGGCGTGATTAGGTCGACGGCGGTGGGGGAGACGTCGGGGATGTTTTTGGTGCAGAGGACGACGTAGTCGTATGGTGGGAGGTTTTCTTCGGTAAGGTTGGGGATGGTCTTGCGGACTTGGGTGTGTTAGCTTTTTGGGTGCGGATCGGCAGGTGAATCGCTCATAAGGATTACAACGTACCAACGCTAGGTCTCCATTCGTCCAATTTTCCATGATCGCAGCTCTCGATTGTGTATCCTTTGTCTTTGACGACGTTGTAGTTAGATCGCAGCACCACGGTCACCGTTGCGAGACCGCCGAGTTCGAGGTTGACAGCTGCAATGGCACCGACTGCGCCGCCGCCAATAATGAGGACACTTTTCTTAGTATCAGCCATTGTGTGAGAGGAATCCAGAGGATGATGGAGACTCACATGAGAAGTAGCGTCTGACCCAATCGACAAGATAGGACGCGACGCGTTAGTGGGGTGGAGGGGTAGCCACTACTTAGAAATGACTCCGTCAGTAACGATCCGCGCGGCTGTACCTGCTGCATCCAGAAGCCATCACTTGGCACCGATCACGCTGTCACTACCTGCGTTAAGTGGAAATGTTTTGCGGTCCCTTCAATCGAGCTCCATTTGATGCATATGTAGGTTACAGTCCGTAAATTCGTGGCTGGTGACCTTTTGTCGCCAGATCTTCCGCCTCACACGCCTTCATTCTTATCGCACTGATGATTGATGCATTGCTTGAGTCGAAGGTAGAGCCGTCCATTCCATCCGCCCGAAGACTACGCCGAGAGCCCAGCAAAAGAGAGAGAAAGAAGGTACACGCTTAGAAGACGAGAGCGGCACCCTTGGTCTTCTTGTCACCACCGAGCTCGAAGTGCTTGCATCGCTTGAGGGCGAGCTACGAGTATGTTAGCGATTGCGAGGTGGAAGAAGGTGAGCGGAGCCTACCTGTGCCTTGGTCTTGCACTGTGTGCACTCTAGACGGAGAACGACCTTCTTGGTGGTCTTCGCTTTCTGCATGGTGTTAGTACTCATCTTTTGAGCTCGAATGCGTGCGATCGTACCTTGTGGAAGACGGGCTTGGTCTGACCTCCGTAACCGGATTGCTTGCGGTCATAACGACGCTTACCCTGCGCGAACAGAGAGGCCTTTCCTGCCTTGTATTCTACACAGTCTCAGTATACGGGTATGCGAGTGTGTGGACGCGGATCACTAACGGGTGACCTTGTGCTGGGTGTGCTTCATGCACTTCTTGCCCTTGCAGTAGGTTCGGCGGGTCTTGGGAACGTTGACCTGGGAAGTCACAGTCAGCATTCAGGCTCAATGCTTTTGAAATTCCCAATTTCCTGTACTGGCGACGAATGCGAAGCGAGCGACCGACGTAAGCGATGGCGAGGGATGTGCGGTGATGCGGAGGTCGCGATTGAGATCATCCTGGTGAGATGTTGCCACCATCAAATGCCAGCATCTACACTGCGCCCGACAGCTGGGTTCAGATGCGGCGCGATACCAAGGGCCCGTGATGGAGTACGTTTTGAGTCGCCGCCTCTTCAGCGCCAAGGTCCTCCCATGTCCCTTCGCACCAGCAGCCCTGTGTAAGAGACGTTGTACAATCCCAACCCTCTCAGCATCAAGTGTCTTCCGCCACATCTCGGTCTTCTAATGGGGTATCATCGTGTCGAATGTCGCGGGGTCGGAGAATTCGCCTCGCCATCGTCATCGAAGATTCGTGGATTCATTCGCTCGTCGCACCGGTCGTGGTCCCTCGCAATGTCTCTGGCAACAAGAATGTCACTCACCATTTTGACGGATTTTGCTCTGTGGTTAGTATGAGCGAAAAGTTGGCGGTGTTGCTGGAGGTGTTGTGGTCGCGCTGGGCCGATATTGCTAGCGTTGTGTGGGCTTCGGCTAGGTTAGTAAGCCGAGACCTGCGCCACTCACCAGCCACAGCCAAGGCGTCAAGGGCACGCACGAGACCATCCCCAGACATATTTACAAGTCATTGAGTGTGTTGAAAGGCTGAAGTGCAGTCGAAGTAAGAATTGAATTGTGGTATCATGCGTGCCAAATAAAGTGCAGATCCCTAATCATATATCATCCTTGGCCCATGAACCCGCGATGGGAAACAAATGAAAGCTGCGAGCGTAACGACTAGTAAATCGGATGTCCCTCCTCCCACTTCTGGACCTCCTTCGTATCCTTGGATGCGGAGAGTGGGCTGCCACCCATGCCAAGACTGAACCTGCCACTCTCGCGCTTCTCAGGGCTCCGTCCGTCGTCGATGCGCTTCACAGGGCCGACCCATTCCCACATGCGAGCAACGTCGCCGCTCGCGGTGGTTCGGACACCTGCACGGATGTTGCTGTTCTTTTCGACCTTCGCCTGCACCCTTGTCCATAACTTCTGTCGGCGAGATGCGTTGAACTCAGTCCTCAAGACGTCATCTCGCAGTTGTGTCATACTGATACCCTTCTCCGCGCCAGGGTCATAGTAGCTCAACGCGGCCTGGTCCTGGAGTCTATCGTATGCGTCGCTTGCGAGTTGCTTCGCGCGAACTTCCATTGCTCGGTTACTGGTGTATGCGTACTTTCCGTACGATCCAGTGGCAATCAGAATGAGCATCGTTACAATTTGGAGAAGATGTCGTTCAAAGGATTCTCGGAGGGATCTTCGGACGCTGCAGGAGAGGGAGAGCTTGGCGAGGGAGGTGGATGCGAGACGTCGTCCGCCTGTTGTTCTGTTTCCAAGGAAGAGTAACTGATTAGTACAATTCCACGTCAGAAATGTTGCACAAGTGGTTGGAGAACTGGAAAGGAGGTACTTACCCATCGGTGCTTTCGACTATCTCCTCTCGCATAGTCAGTTCAGGAAAGGCTCTGTCGAACAGCTCACTGAACTCCTGGTCTGTCAAGCTCTTGCTCTTTTGAGAAGCCATCTGCTGCTTCAGATCTCCTTCGCTGACTTCAGGGCTTTCCACTGGATTCCCTGCCGCATCTGGTTCCCCACACTCATACTGGGCTTTGCGTTGTCGCAGAATCTCCACTGCCTTGTTCGCGATACCATTCACCTTCCGCGTCTTCTCGCTGTCTGGCTCACACGTCGGAGGGAGAGGAACCAGGCCACCGAGTGACAGCGGATGGTCCTTCATAATGAAATCGGGATCGCACCTCAGAGTCAACCCGCGGAAACACTGCGCGTGTGGTGGGCAGGGCTCACACTGCGGGAGGAGCTGGTCTGCCCAGCTCGGTAGCTCCATACCACCAAGTCCAGTAGCATCTCGTCCGATGCCACAAAAGCCAACATCGATCTTTTCCTGTCGCCAGACGCCAGCGAAAGCGGCTGATGCTGTGAGGAGCAGAGTTCCGGCCATTGCTTTGATCGTACCAGTGGCTTTGCCCTTTTGCCTCCGTCTGCGTGGAGGCAGAATGTCGACCTCGCCAGCCTTTGCACGCTCGCGCACTAGTTCAAGTTGCTCTTCTGGAGTGAACTCCTCGCCGGCATCTGCAAGATCGTCTTCCTGATGCTGTGTACGTGGGTCCGCCACATCAAACGTTCCACGTGTAGGTACCATGATGCCCTCGTCTAGTTGTTCAGCCTTGGGTTGGACGGTCCTCCGGCGGTGCGCATCGCTCTTGCGCCGCTCCTGCTGACCAAATCCAGTAGTTCTCCTACGCCGGTCGCGCGATGTGGTATCTGGGACCGCAGGAGAGCTGCCGCTTTGGAACGGGTTTTCCTGGGTGAAGGGGCTGGCAGCATCGTTGCGATGCCACGCTTCCGGCTCAGGCGTGGGCTCTTTAGGCGCGGGAGTGACACTCTTGCGTGTACGCCTAGCTGCAGGCCTCTCATCCACCTCGGGCTCAAGCGCTCTGCTGTGTTTGGCAGGGACAGCGCGCGCGGGTGTCTTGGCGCGTGGTGCCGGCACCTCTGCCTCCTCTGTTGGCTCGCGCGTGGTTCGTCGGGTTGTGCGTCGCGTCTTCGCAGGCGTAGGCGCAATAAGTGTTTCGTCCTCGGCGTCGTCTGTCTCAACCGTACTGGCTGAACTGGAGGGGACGTCTACGATGCCCCGCGTCGATCGCTTCGTGTGTGCCTGCATCCGCTGGACTTTGGACTTCTGAGGGAGGACCAGGTCGACGAACATGCCAACCAGAGCGGGCTTCTTTGCCGAGGACGGATACGTAACGCCATGTCGCAGCAGGATGCTCCTCAGTTCCGGGACCGTTATCTTGCTGGGGTCGACGCCATCTTCATAGTACCAGTACTCTCCGCGCGCGTCAGCCATGTCGATGTGGTGGAGTCCTTTTTTGTCGCGGAATTAAGTTTACGGTTGAGCGGGGCCGGCGACTGAGACAGTTGTAGGGCGGACGTGAGACAGGCGTGGGTTGGCTCGTGTGGTCGCTGTGATGGGCGATAGGCAGACTTGGGAAAGTCTGCGCAGCTTGTTTGTGATGTCACCGAGGCAACTGCGGGCCCGTGCGCTGGCCGCGGCTGCTTTCATCTCATTCACCTCTTTCATCCACTTGCACACGACAAACATCACAGGTACCGATGAAACAAAGAGAATTATGAACGACGAATCATAAACCAGTCGCCTAACCTCCTACGTATGCGAATAAGTCGAATGTTACTACAAAAATAAGACCGTGTGGAGGCTACATCAACAGCTATGAAGACACACCTATCGCGAGTTTACACTCGTCACCCTCAAAGGACAGCATCACCGATGCGAATTACATGGATGAGGTATATGAATGCACGTAACTGCCCATCCACCTGCGTCTTCTCGTGGGTTATTTCGTCTACAAAGTAGACATGATCTAGCAAAAAAAATCCCTTATAGTCCCTCCGCTACCCACTTCCTTATCGCCGCTCTCCATATCGGCGCAAGATCTTCCCCTTTATTGTTGAAGTGAGTTCCTGTGCGTACGGGGACTTCTTCCGATTCTAGGATATCTTCCATGGGGAAGAAGTGCAAATTATCCGCCCGTAAACTCTCATGTAATGGTTGCGACATCCCGCCCTTTATATCAAACATGTTCCATCCTCGTACGATCTCCACCCCTTTTTCTATGACTGGTCTGGTGTTCGGTTCCATAGGCCAGAGTTCGGTCCTTGAGTCACCCAAGAGATGCTCTGATAAGGCAATCCCAAGTGCGATTACCATGAGAGGTTCGACAGGTCCATTAGAGGCTGTCTTCAGCACTTTGGCGCTGAACATTGACCATTTGTGTTCCACGGTAATATATGGCATCTGTCTGCACAGTTTCGCTAGTCGACACATGTTGGCTTGGTTGTCGATCTGTGTGAGGACCTTTTTGCCTGGATTATTCCTTTGCGTCAAGTACTCGTTCACATCAGCGTCGGTATTTTGCAGAGCCACAGTTCGGAGCCATTTGTGTTTCTCTTCTGGAAGTGATGCGAGAAGCGCAAAGAATTGTTCGGTGGCAGTGTTCTTGCCTTCGGCCCGGGTAGAGATCGTGATGGTAGTATTGAACTTCAACTCAAGGTGTGCGCACTCCTGGTGTAGCTGTTTATTGACATACTGTAGCTGATTGAGCTGTTTGTGGCCGGAGGTGTCGTTTGTCGTGTACTTTAGCGTTGCGTCTGGTGTGGTTAGGACGTATTCGTAGATAACGTTCCGGAGCTCGGGAGGAAGAAGGAAGAGGCGGCTCTTGGTCGCTGGTTTTACAGCTTCCGGTTTCGACATAAACGACCAGATGAAATCTGAAAACATGTTCGACCTAATTGGCATGCTTTCCGCGTTGGTAGAAGATTTGGGGAGCAGATTACGTTGGTAGGGGTTGAGTGATTGGTGGATTCGTGAGTATTTGTAGATCAAGAAGAGTTGTGATGTGGTTGTTATGTAGAAGGGAGGAAGCCCTTGTATATGTAGTAGAGGGTTACAAATAGTGAACGCTCGTGAGTGAAACTCGCGATCGATACGATCCGACCCAACAGTGTTGTCAACGTGAGGCTAA
Organism: Alternaria novae-zelandiae; assembly: GCF_023758075.1. Classification (NCBI taxonomy): domain Eukaryota; kingdom Fungi; phylum Ascomycota; class Dothideomycetes; order Pleosporales; family Pleosporaceae; genus Alternaria; species Alternaria novae-zelandiae. The sequence goes on along the minus strand of NW_026056978.1, from coordinate 710,338 downwards.
CCACTTCAACAGAGGCAAAGCGCGATCCAGAGCGTTTCAATTTACGAGAGAGTACTCACTCGATAGTATTGTGGATGAGTTGAATGCAGTGACCTTCTTCACCTAAAGTCTCTAGTGGCTCATCCCTTTAAAGCATCCCACTTCCACCCCTCGAGTGCTCCTCTCCTCTCCAAGCAGAATCTAAACCCACCCATTCTCTACAAAAGTCTGCGCCTGGTACTTAATTTCGACTCGAAGACGTTACTCTAGTTTACCCAGCAGAAGTACGGTACAAGCAGACAAGCAGACCAATTCAACAACATGTCCACGGAATCGCCCCTGCTCCAACTCCCGGGTGAACTACGAAACAGTAAGTCGGAGCTCTGGAGTGATTTATCGTTCCTACGTCGACGTTGAATGGTGCACTAGTCATGCGCTAACTATGCTATTCCAGAAATATACGAGCTCGTGCTCACTTCACCCAGTCCGCTCTACCTTCACTCGCCGGAAGCACCCCGGCAGGTTGTGCGGCGCTCGGGTAATCCCGTTGTACTCGAAACATCGTCTCCCGTGAAGCGCTACGTTGAGTTCAACAACCTCAAGTATGTGAACAGGCAACTTTACTCGGAGACTGCGGGCTTAGACTTCAAATACAACAGCTTCAAGGTTAAGCTTAGGTGTCCGAAGCCTACACAAGATAGACAAGACACCGAGATCTTGCGAGGTCCGAGAGTTTGTTTACTAAAGTTATTATTAGCTCTCTTTACTAGAAACTAGTACCTTACTAAAAGTAACTATTAGTTATATTACTACTACTACTTAGCTTTTATTAAGTATTTTAAGCTATAATTTTTAGTTTATAAACTTTTACTAATATATAATAGCTTTAAAATAGCTAATTTAGTAAGTAAATTTTTTTTTCTTATATTTAACTTAGTCTAACTTTAAAAGTTTTAACTCTACTTTAGCTATATTTAAGTAGTTATTATATACTTTACTATTTAGCTTACTTTTATTAGTAAACTAATAATTCTATAGTTTATAAACTAGTTCTAAAAGAGTAAGATCTATTACTAGCTTACTAAAGAATATATAACTAAAAGTTTTATCTACTTTTAAAAGTATAGTATTAAGTAAGCTAAGACTTAAAGTCTTAGCGCTACTACTTCTAAGATAGTTAAAGCTTTTAAATTTAAGCTAGCTATAAAGCTATTCTAATACTAAAGTACTTTATAAAAGAATTTTAATACTAATTTTTAAAAGAATTATAATATAATTATATATACTTATTAGCTTATAACTAATAAAGTAATATATTCTAAAAGTTTATAGTTAAAATATATATACTAAAATCTTTTTTAGTAAAAGTACACTTTTTCTATTTTATAAGTTACTACTCTTAGAAATCTAAAAATATATTAAAAATATAAGTAGCTTAAATTTAATACTAAATACTACGCTAGTTAAATAATTTATAAGTTTTCTTAGTATTTATAAGAATAAAACTAATCTCTTACTAGTTATATTATTTTATTACTTTACTATTACTTAACTAAATTATTTTATTATTACTACTTTAATTACTTTTTTCTAAATTACTTTACTCTTACTATATAAAGCTACTATAAGCTACTTTATATCTACTAGAAGAAAAACTATTAAAAAAGCTATTTTAAAGGCTATTTTAGTAGCTATAAAATAAGATACTATCTATATAATATAAAATATAATTTAAGCTTTCTACTCTAAGTATATATATTCTAGTACTATTAATACTATTAATACTTCTATTATTTTAAAGATATATCTAGCTAAAGTAAAGCTTTTATTTATTTATTTTTCTATTTTTATATTTAAGAAGCTTACTAATAAAATATATAAGCTATTTTAAAATAGTAAGTATAATCTTAATTTTATAGACTAGGTAGAAGATTATCTAATTAGTAAGCTAACTAAAAAAGAGCTATTAATTACTATTACTATTTATATCTATAATTTTATATATATAGTAAAGCTTAATACTAGAAAGCCTTTACTATTTCTATACTTAGAGTAAGCTATACGCTAGTAATATAAGGCTATTACTAAGATTCTAAGTATAGAAGATAATAAAAAATAAAATACTAGAGATAAAGCGTTTATAGTATATTTTCTCTTATCTAGTACTATTACTTAGATAAACGCTATAGTTACGTATTATAGTTACTTTAGATAAAACCTATCTTAAAAGTAGTAGCTATTATATTAATATTACTAGCTAAGAATAGAGATAAGATTATAGTTAATAGAGAATAGATATAGTAAGTTCTATTAGTAGTATTTCTATTACTATATATTATATTATTACTAGTGTTAGGTTCTAGCTTTAAAGAGCCTAGGCTAACTTAGTATTAGCTATAAATACCTTAGAATTGCTATTATAGCTTAGTAGCAATTTGTCTCTAGTCTTTTTAGAATAATATACCTAATTATAGTTTAATATTATGTATCTAGTATTTAACTAACTCTATTATTTAATATTTAAATTACTCTACTTTATAATACTCTTATATATACTATTTAGATATAATAAGCTCTAAAGTAGATCTTTCTAGTGCAATATAACGCAGTAGTAAGTAAGCTATACTATTCTTACGCGTAATAGATAATAACTAGAAGAAATTAGCTTCTATATCTCTAGAGGTAGTAATACTACCTACTAAGAAACTTATAAACCTATTAGAAGCCTCTTTAGACATTACTAACTTAGCTTTAATTATTAGAGATAGTAACACGCTATTAGAGCCTATTTTAGAGCTAACTAGGCTTTTATAAGCTACTACTACTAAAAGTAAAAATAAATAAGCTACTTTAATCTATAAACTTAAGAAGTTATATAAGTAAAAATAATTAAAGCGTACTTATTAAGACGTAGTCTATCTTAGAGAATTAAAGCGTAAAATACTTATAGGTAACTACTTAGCTTTTAAAAAGAATATTATCTACTATATTTTAGCTCTAAAAAGTAAGCTCTAGTTAAACTTAGAAGCTCTATACTCTAAGAATCTAGAGATATTTACTACGCGTAACTACTTATAGTATAACTACTAAATATATAATTATAAGGCTATTTTTAAAAAAGTACTCTCTACTTTCTTTATAGGTATCTAGAAGGTAGACTTTACTATAAGATTTCTAGATAAAACTACTTACTCTACTTAGAACGCCTACTTCTAGAACTATATAAGACTTAAGGCGTCTTAGACGCCTACCTAGAAGAAACTTAAAATAGTTATACTTAATACACTTAGTTCTAAGTTATTATAATATCTTATAGCTTATAATAGGCTTAAATAAGCTAAATAGAAGCTAAATTAGAATTCTAACTTTCTTTTAGCTTACCTTAATATACTTTAAAGTAAACTAAGTAACTACGCTAAAGAGCAGCGCTGTATAGACTTTATAAGTACTCTTCTTTCTAATATTTAGAAAGAACTCTTACTTTAAAACCTAGAAGACTATAATATAGTCTCTAAGCTTAATACTTTAGCTTACTACTATTAGAGTAAAATAAAGTATACTACTACGCTTTCTAAGTATCTAGCTTATAAGAATAGATTTTATAGCTATTAGACCTAAGACTCTTTTTTAGAGCTTTCTTAGACCTAGAAAAAAGCTAAAAAGACTAGTTTAGTAAAATCTAACTTATAACTAGCTAAATTAAACTAAAATAGTTTAAAAAACTCTAATATAACTTATTAAGAGTATAATAAGACTAGATACTTCTAAAGAGACTATCTAAAGTCTAAGAGAGACTCTAAAAGCTTATCTAGTTAGAGATTAAAAAAAAGTAGTAAGTAAAAAAGCTAGAGTTCTTCTTAGCTACCTATGTTACTTTAGACCTAGTATTCTAGAACTTAGAACTTCTTTATAACGCGCTTTACTTTAAGCTAGCAAAGCTACTAATAGTAAAGATATTACTTAGCTAATTAGAGCCTATTAAGGCTCTAGTAGATAGAAGTTTCTAGTTAAACCTTATTTTAGCGTTACTTACTATAAAGTAAAGCTTACTAGTTTACTCTTTACCTAAGCTATTAGTAAATAAAGTAAATAGTAAAGAATTAAAGATTTATAGCACTACTATAGTAACTATAAAGATAGTAGATTCTTATAGAAAATAAAAGACCTAAAATATTCTATATATTATTATAGAAGTTTATAAGTATTAGATATACTTAGGTCTACTCTAGATAGACGCGTATTATCTAAAGATTAGCTACTCTATATAAAGACTACTCTTTTAGAGCACTAAGTTTAAGAAAAAGACTATCTATAGAAAGATTATACTAGAAGAGGCTAAGAAGTTTAAGAAGACTATGCGTAATTCTATAGTAGATATATATAGCTATCTTATTACTTTAACGCTCTAGTCTAGCCTAGAAGAAGCTAAAGAGAGTAGTTTATCTTTATAATATACTAAGTTTACGCATTTTAAGTTAGAAGATAACTTAAAAGTTCTTACTAACTATAGTCTATAAGACTTAGCTATTAACTTACTACCTAGAACTATAGCGCTCTACTAGCTATTATATAATCTTTTTAAGATAGAGTTAGAGCTCTTATATAAGTATTTAGATAAATACTTAGTATAAGAGTAGATTAGATATAGTAAGTCTCTAGTAGAGGCGCTTATACTCTTTACTAAGAAGAAAGATAGTAGTATACGCCTATATATTAACTATAAGAGCCTTAATAAGGTTACTATTAAAAATTAGTACTTTTTACTACTTATTATAAAGTTTCTAGAAAAATTAGCTAGCGCTAAATTCTATACTAAACTTAATATAAAAGAGGCTTACTATAAAGTATATATTAAGAAAAGTAATAAGTAGAAAACTACCTTTTATATAAGATATAGTAGTTTTAAGTATACTATAATATCTTTTAGCTTTATAAACGCTTCTACGTAGTTTTAGACTTATATTTATTAAGTTTTTATAAAATTAATTAATATAACTTATATTATATACTTAGATAATATTCTTATCTTCTTTAATACTAAAGAGAAGTATAAAAGCTATATTAAAGAAGTCTTACGTAAATTGCGTAATACAAAGCTATTTTTAAAGCTTCTAAAGTATAAGTAGTATATTTAGCGCACTAAGTACCTTAAGTATATAGTTTTCTCTAAAAGAATATAAATTAATAAGAATAAGATTAAGATAATCTAAAAATAGCCTAAACTATATATAGTACGCAAGATTTAGGTATTTATTAGCTTTATAAACTACTATAAGTAGTTTATTACTAAATTCTTCTAACTTACTCTACTATTAACTAAACTAATCTAGAAGAGGCTAGAAGTAGCTAAAAGTAGCTGCGCCTAGTAAAGAGAGAAGAGCTAAGTTCTTAACCTTAATAAAAAAGCTAAAGAGGCTTTCTAGAAGCTAAAAAACTCTTTTCTAAGTATTTCTATCTTAACTTACTTTAAGTAAGATAGAAAGACTAAGGCTAAGATAGACGCCTTAGATAGCGTAATTATAAATATATTAAGCTAATATATACTAAATAGAGCTAAAGAGTACTAATAGTATCTAGTTAACTTCTTTTTACGCAAGCTTATTATAGTAGAGTATAATTATAATATATATAACTAGAAGCTACTTATAATAGTTAAGAGCCTAGAGTATTAGCGCTAATATCTAGAGAGTATATACTTTAACTTCTAAACTAACTATTAGAATCTAAAATAGTTTATAAAGACTAAGACTCTTAACTATTAATAGATTAGGTCTTATATTATACTATCTAGATTTAATTTTAATATCTACTATAAGATAGAGTTTACTAACTCTATAGATAGGCCTTTTTACTACTCTAACTATATAGTAGAAGCTTAGAAACCTATCTAGAAGTATAATAAAGCTTTTGTCTAGCCTATAAGAGATCTTATAACTAATAGTAATAGAACTTCTCTTTTAGTTACTATAGTATAGACATACTCTACTAAGCGTACTAAGAAATAATAAGACCTTACTAAAAGTCTAGAAAGCTTTAACTAGGCTAGTAAATATATTATACTAGAGCTCTAGACTCTAGAGAAGTGTAATAAAATAGATTACACTTTCTTAAGTACTTTAGATAAGTCTAAGTCTAAAGTTAACTAGTCTAGTCTAAATAAAGCTAAAACGCGCTATTATATAGTAAGAACTCTAGTAACTACTAAAGAGAAGTTATAAGCTCTTTAAGAATATTATAATAACTCTCTAGTAGGCTACTTTAGAGTAAGGCGTACTCTAAAGAAGCTATAGAGGTACTACTTTTAAAAGAGTATATATAAGAATATAGAGTAATACTATAAGAATTACCTTATATATAGAAAGTCTACTTCTATAAGATATAGACTTTATAGTCTACTATAGCCTCTTTTAATACTTAACTACTCTTAGAAAAAGGTAATAATAGACTTTATTATAGAACTACTACTTAGTATAGTTTCTAGCATAAAGTATAACGCTATACTAGTTATTATAGATAGATTAACTAAAATAGTCTATTACGTGCTAGTATAAGCTAATTAAAATAGTACTAACTTAGTATAGGCCTAGATACGCAAAGTTATCTAGCTTTACAGCGTACTAAAGCGTATTATCTTAGATTAAAGCTTTTTAATAAACTCTAAGTATTAGAATTCTTTTCTTTACTACCTTAATACTAGAAGAGTTTTTACCTCTACTTTTTACTTTTAGACTAATAGCTAGACTAAAAGATAGAACTAGACTTTAAAGTAGTACCTTTACTACTATTACTTTCTAGAATAAAATAATTAGGCGCACTAGATATCTATTAGAGAGTTTACGTATAATAATAGTATCTACTCTACTACTAGAATTACTTTCTTCTAGACCTACTATAGAAGGTACTTTTATAGAGTAGATTAGCCTAATTTAGCTCTTAGTAAAAAAGAAAGCTTTATAAAGGCTAGCCTTACTAAATAAGTAATTAAACTATAGTAAGAGTGCTATAAAAAGATTAAGGTAGTAAATACTTACTAGAAAGAGTACACTAATAAGTACTACGCGCTAATACTCTTTAAGGTAAAAGACTAAGTTCTAGTCTCTAACTAATATATTAGAAGTACTTACTTAAAGAAAAAGCTAAATTAGAAGTTTTTTAGACCTAAGAAGATTATAGACTAGATTAGCCTCTTAGCCTTCTAGGTTAACCTTTTAGAACTTAATAGTATCTATCTAGTATTCTATGCATTACTTTTAGAGCCTTTTAACCTAAGAGATACTATTCTATACTCTAAGGCGCCTAAATAAAATACTTTAAGAGAATTTAGTAATAATATATATAAAGTAGAACGTATTATTAAAAGACAGCGTAATAAGAATAACTAATAGAAGTATTTAATTAAATAAGTTAGGTATCTAGAGAAAGAAAACTTATAAAAACTAGATTTAAATATCTTAGCTAATACGCTGTAGAAGTTTTAGAATAAGAAAGATATCTAGTAGCGCAGAAAGTTTTTAAAAGTATAGCCTATAAAGTAATACTATAAATAGCTTTATAAAGAGAGAAAATAAGTTATATTAAGCTATAATAGGCTATTCTAGTGTAAACTAAGATATACCTTTACTTTTTTTCTCTATATAGAGTTTTTTAGAGTGTTTAATAGTACCTTAGACTAGAATAGCTTATAACTATCTAACTCTAACTTACTTTCTAGCGTAAGAATTAATAGTTTTTTAGGCCTTATAATTAGTTTTAAAGAATTTAAATATTATACTTTAAGTAAATTTATATAGACAAATAACTTTAATTATAAATATAGACCTTTTTATATTTATAAGAATAGATCTACTTATAAGTATTAATCTAGACTAGACTAAGCTATAATAGCTTATATAGAGCTAAAAGAGGCTAGTTTTAGTTAATACCTCTTAACTCTAGTTAATTTTACGTAAACTCTATTAAACTCTACCTAAATATACTAGAAGAGCTTATACTACTCTAGAATAGGCTAAAATAGGCTATAAGAGACTATTAGAAGTTATCTAAAAGTAACTTAGAGAATACTAGCTCTAAGGCGCTTAATCTTATCTTTCTTACTTTTAATCTACTTCTTAAGCTAGCTCTTCTTAGTAGTAGCTTTATTACTCTTTAGCTAAAAAGTAAGCTCTATCTAAAGTTCTTAAATAGCGTTTTATAGATCTTTAACTATAGAAATAATAGTCTACTTAGTAGACTTTAAGGTAGAACACTATAAAAAAAGTTAGTATAGACTAAAATAGGCTATAAAAGGCTAAAAGAGAGTAAATAAAGATAAAGTAGCTACTAGTAACCTATAAAGAGCTAATTAGAGCTATAAGAGCCTAGAAGAGAGTATTTTAGAACTTACTAATTACTTAAATAGTAATCTAGCGTTAAGCGCACTAGTAACCTTATTAGCCTTCTTCTTAGATACGCAGAGAGTACTATTAGTAAAGCTAGTAACTATAGTCTTAGCTTTAGTCTTATTATTAGAACACGCGCTAGATTTAGTAGTAGTATAGCTATAGAGTACGCTAGAATAAAATTATAAGTACTTTTAATTAGAGAAGTAGTTACTACTAAAGTTAGTTAAAAGAGTCTAAAATAGGCTATTATAAGCTAATCTAGCTCTTTTAGGTTTTATAAAGGCTTTACTAACTCTAAAGAGAATAAAAAAGCCTATAAGACGCTAGATTAGGCTAAAATAGGCTAAAATAGGTTAAAACTTACTTAATAATATTATTATAAACGCTCTTACACTTCTCTACTAAGTCTATCTTTAGATAGTATAAGTTACTACACTTAAAGTTCTCTATAGCTAGTAGAGTAGGCGTTAAGATATTATTAGAGACTTAAAAACGTAAAATAATAAGCCTCTTACTAATAAGCTTCTAGTTAAATAATAATTAGTAGATAATCTTAAATATAGCTTCTAGGTTAATAAAATTCTCTAGAGGCTATATTAGTTAGTATTAGCGCAAAAGAGCCTAAAATAGGCTAAAATAAACTAAAACTATCTATTCTAAAGCTATTTACTATATATTAGCCTTATAGAGGCTAATAGAAGGTAATAGTAGCTAAAAGAAAGTAAAATAGATACTTATAGCAAAGCACTACTTATTTATAGCCTAATACTAGCTATATAGAATAGTTTAGGTAATAGTATCTCTAGATAGTGCACTAGTAACCTTTCTAATTATACTAGTAAAGATAGCGTGCTCTTTCTTAGTCTTAAGAACTAGAAAAGTGTAGCTATAGTAGTTAAATATATAAGGCTTATTAAGCTTCTATAACTATAGGTAACTAGTATATAGTATATAACTAATTTTAAGAAGTCTAAGTATATAGAAGTAGCTTATAGTAATCTAATTATTACTAACTATAGTTAAGTTAAGGTAAAAAAGGCTATTAAGACTTAAAATAGAGTAATATAGAGTGTAAGAAGTAGATATAAGTAGAAAGAGAGTAAATTAGTACAAAGTGCGCGTTAATAGTCTTAGTTAGAGTACTAGAGGCTAGTTAGTAGTAATTTAGTATAATTTGCGCTAGAAACCTCTAATTTAGACTAAACTACTCTATTATACTCTAAAACAGGCTATAATAGGTTACTTTAGACCTTTTTAGAATTCTAGAAATAATAAGTAAAAAGAGCTAATACTTACTATTATAGAGTAATTAAAGAGTAGAGAATAGAAAAGAGAAATCTAACTAGCTAGAAATACCTAGAGCGCATAGGCCTACGCTAGCTCTACTAGCGTAGGTAGTAGCCTTATACGCGCGTTTATATATAATTTTCTAGAACTACTACTTTTTATAATAGATTTCTACTTTTCTATAAATATAATATACCTACGCTAGCTTAGAATAGGCTATTATAGGCTAAAATAGCCTATTATAGGCTATAGTTACTTTATCTAGTTTATTAAATAACTTTAGAAGTAGATTAAGAGTAATCTACTCTAAAAGAGAAGATAATATTAGATTCTAGCTCTAAAGAGCCTAGGCTAACTTAGCATTAGCTATAAATACCTTAGAATTACTATTATAGCTTAGTAGCGATTTGTCTCTAGTCTTTTTAGAATAATATACCTAATTATAGTCTAATATTATGTATCTAGTATTTAACTAACTCTATTATTTAACAACTAGATATTTCTAAATATTTCTAGTTATTTCTAGTTATAGTATAAGAAAAGGTAGTAAGCGTAATTATAGTAGCTATAAATAGAATAGAAAGCGTAGGTATAGTAAGTATAAGTTAAGTAGCTAAAACGTAGTAGAGATTTAGATTAATTTAAGTTATATATTAAACTATAGTAGCTAAAAAGCTAAGAGAAAAAGAGCTAATTAAGAGTATAGTTATAAGAGTATAGTAGTAAAAAGCGCACTTTAAAAAAACTTTATTTAGTCTAAGAAAAGTATTATTAAATATATTTTATTTAAAGTAAGAAATATATAATTAAGCTAAAGTATATAGAAGATTTCTATAAAACTACTCTAAGAGGCTAGTAAGTATTATAAGCGTATACGTATATATATATATAGTTACTAATTAAGTGTATAGAGAGATACTAGCCTATATAGGTAGTAGATCTTATAAATCTAAATACTAAGACTATTAAGAGATAGAAGAATATAAGCGTAAACTATAAGAAGTAGTTATATAAGATAATAAATAAAGACGTTATTAAGTTATTTAGTAAGTTTATTAAAGATCTTAATATATAAAATATATATATATATATATATATATACGTATATAAGATAGTTTATAGCTAATAGTATATAGAGAGTACTAATATATTTCTAAAGGTATAGCTTAAGAAGCTAGAAAATCTAAGAAACTAGATACTACTTAAAAAGAATAAGAGAGATAAGAAGTCTAAGAAGAATAAGAAGAAGATAGAATAAGTTTATAAAAATTAGATAGTAGTAATAAGAGTATAGAATAAGTTAGAGCTATACTTATATATTTTATAAGCGTCTATAAAGCGCGTATAATATATTAGTTAAGTATTATATTAGTATAGATATTTATATAGTAGAGTAATTATCTATATTAAGAGTAATAGTATTATAATATTACTAGTAATAGTATTTCTATAAAAGTAGCTAAATATAAAGCTATATTTAGTATATTAGTGTATACGTGTAATGTAATATAATACGTATAGTATAAAGTAATTAGGTATTACGTAGTATATAAAGTAGTATATATAGATAGATATATAGGTATAGATAAGCGTATAGGTATAGATAGACGTATAGATATAGGTAGGCGTATAGATATAGATAGGTATATAAGTATAGATATATTATAAAAGTACTAGCTATATAGCTACTTAAAGTAGTAGACGTCTAAAGTACTACACAGCCTTAGTAGGCTTAAAAGCTATATTAAGCAGGCGTACGTAGATAGATTATTCTAACTTAGACTAGAGAGTCTAGGTTAAGAGCTCTAGTTATAGTATAAACTAGAAAGTTATATAAGTAAGTATAGAGTTAGTCTATATAGTAATAACCTTATTACTAATAGTAATATATTCTAAATTAATATTAAAATTATTCTAGTAGTTCTAAAAGAGACTAGCTTAGAGTCTTTTAACGTCTTTTAATATCTTTTAATATTTTTTTACTATAAGAATAACTCTAAATTAGACTTAAGATACTAATTTAGCTTACTTATAGCTTATATAGTACTTAAAATAATACTAATACTTTTTAGTATATATATACTAAGTAAAAACTATTAAATAATAGAGTTAGTTAAATACTAGATATATAATATTAGACTATAATTAAGTATATTATTTTAAAAAGACTAAAGATAAATTACTACTAAGCTATTATAGTAATTTTAAAGTATTTATAGCTAGTACTAAGTTAGTCTAGACTTTTTAGAGCTAAAATCTAATATTATTTTCTCTTTTAGAGTAGATTACTTTTAATCTACTTTTAAAATTATTTAATAAGCTAAGTAAAGCTACTATAGTCTATAATAAGCTATTTTAGCTTATAATAGTCTACTTTAAGCTAGTATAGATATATTATATTTATAAAAAAAGTAAAAATTTATTATAAAAAGTAGTAGCTTTAGAAAATTATATATAAATATATATATAAAGCTACTACTTATACTAGTAAAGCTAGTATAGGCTTATATACTTTAAGTATTTTTAGCTAGTTAGATTTTTTTTTTTCTTTTACTTTTTAATTATCTTATAATAGTAAGTATTAGCTTTTTTTACTTATTATTTTTAGAATTCTAAAAAAGTTTAAAGTAACCTATTATAGCTTATTTTAAAGTATAATAAAGTAGTTTAGCTTAAGTTAGAGATTTCTAGTATAAATTATACTAAATTACTACTAACTAGCCTTTAGTACTTTTATTAAAACTATTAATATATACTTTATACTAATTTACTTTCTTTCTATTTATATTTACTTATTATACTTTATATTACTTTATTCTAAGCTTTAATAGCTTTTTTTACCTTAACTTAACTATAGTTAGTAATAATTAAATTACTTTAAGCTACTTTTATATATCTAAGCTTTTTAAGATTAGTTATATACTATATACTAGTTATTTATAGTTATAAAAGCTTAATAAGTTTTATATATTTAACTACTATAGCTATACTTTTCTAGTTTTTTATAATAAGAAAAAGCGCGCTATTTTTACTAGTATAATTAAAAAGATTACTAGTATACTATTTAGAGATTCTATTATCTAAACTATCTTATATAGCTAGTATTAAGTTATAAATAAGTAGTACTTTACTATAAGTACTTATTTTACTTTCTTCTAGCTACTATTACTTTTTATTAGCTTCTATAAAGCTAATAAGTAGTAAATAGCTTTAGAATAAGTAGTTTTAGTTTATTTTAGCTTATTTTAAACTCTTTTATACTAATACTAACTAATATAGTTTTTAAAAAATTTTATTAACTTAGAAGCTATATTTAAGATTCTTTACTAATTATTAGCTAACTAGAAGTTTTTTAGTAAAAGATTTATTATTTTATATTTTTAAGCTCTTAATAATACTTTAATATCTACTCTACTAGCTATAAAGAACTTTAAGTATAGTAACTTATACTATCTAAAAATAAACTTAGTAGAAAAGTATAAGAGAGTTTATAATAATATTATTAAGTAAGTTTTAACTTATATTAGCTTATTTTAGCTTAATTTAGTATTTTATAAGTTTTTTTATTTTTTCTAGAGTTAGTAAAGTCTTTATAAAATTTAAAAAAGCTAGATTAGTTTATAATAGTTTATTTTAAACTCTTTTAACTAACTTTAGTAGTAACTACTTTTCTAATTAAAAGTACTTATAATTTTATTTTAGCATACTTTATAGCTATATTACTACTAAGTTTAGTATATACTTTAATAATAAGACTAAAACTAAAACTATAGTTACTAGCTTTACTAATAGTACTTTTTATATATTTAAGAAAAGAGCTACTAAAGTTACTAGTATACTTAACGCTAAATTACTATATAAGTAATTAGTAAGTTCTAAAATACTCTTTTTTAAGCTTTTATAACTCTAATTAGCTCTTTATAAATTACTAGTAGCTACTTTACTTTTTTTTACTTTTTTTTTAGCTTTTTTTAGCTTTTTTTTTAGCTTATTTTAGTTTATACTAACTTTTTTTATAGTATTTAGCTTTAAAGTCTACTAAGTAGACTATTATTTCTAAAGTTAATACTTTATAAAATACTATTTAAAAACTTTAAATAGAGCTTACTTTTTAGCTAAAAAGTAATAAAGCTACTTCTAAGAAGAGCTAGCTTAAAAAGTAAATTAAAACTAAAAAAGATAAAATTAAGCGCTTTAGAGCTAGTATTCTTTAAGTTACTCTTAACTAATTTCTAATAGTTTTTTATAGCTTATTTTAGCTTATTCTAAAGTAATATAAGCTCTTTTAGTATATTTAGATAAAGTTTAATAAAGTTTATATAAAATTAACTAGAGTTAAGAGATATTAACTAAAACTAGTCTCTTTTAGCTTTATATAAGCTATTATAGCTTAGTCTAGTCTAGATTAATACTTATAAGTAAATCTATTCTTATAAATATAAAAAAGTCTATATCTATAATTAAAGTTATTTATTTATATAAATTTATTTAAAGTTTAATATTTAAATTCTTTAAAACTAATTATAAAGTTTAAAAAACTAATAATTTTTATACTAGAAAGTAAGTTAAAGTTAGATAGTTATAAGCTATTTTAGTTTAAAGTACTATTAAATACTCTAAAAAACTCTATATAAAGAAAAAAAGTAAAGATATACTCTAGTTTATACTAAAATAGCTTATTATAGCTTAATATAACTTATTTTTTTTCTTTATAAAGCTATTTATAGTATTACTTTATAAACTATACTTTTAAAAACTTTTTATACTACTAAATACTTTTCTTATTTTAGAACTTTTATAGTATATTAGCTAAGATATTTAAACTTAGTTTCTATAAGTTTTCTTTTTTTAAGTACTTAACTTATTTAATTAGATATTTTTATTAGTTATTTTTATTATACTATCTTTTAATAATATATTTTACTTTATATATATTATTACTAAATTTTTTTAAAGTATTTTATTTAAACGCTTTAAAGTATAGAATAGTATCTTTTAAGTTAAAAGACTTTAGAAAAGATATATAAAATACTAAATAAATACTATTAAGTTCTAGAAAGTTAACTTAGAAGGCTAAGAAGCTAATTTAGTTTATAATCTTCTTAGATTCTAAAAACTTCTAATTTAGCTTTTTTTTTAAGTAAGTGCTTTTAATATATTAGTTAAAGACTAAAACTTAGTTTTCTATTTTAAAAAGTATTAGTATATAATACTTATTAGTATACTTTTTCTAGTAAGTATTTACTACTTTAATTTTTTTATAGTACTTTTATTATAGTTTAATTACTTATCTAGTAAGACTAGCTTTTATAAAGCTTTCTTCTTTACTAAAAGCTAAATTAAACTAATCTACTTTATAAAAGTACTTTTTATAGTAAACTTAAAAAAGAGTAACTTTAGTAGTAAAGTAGATACTATTATTATATATAAACTCTTTAATAAATATCTAGTATACTTAATTATTATTGCAACAGGTGTTTAAGCACCTATTAGATTAATTACGTACTTTCTCTCTTTTGTACTAGTGTTTTACGCGCTTACCTATATATATTACGCTACTCTTATCTAATCTTATAAAAGTAGTAATTATAATCTTAATTACCTAAATCTATTATTTCTAGCTTAATTTTCTCTATAGTTATAAGCCTAGCGCTTTAAAGTATAGGTCTTATTCTCTCTACGCAATAATAACGCTGTAAACAATATATTTAGACGCTCTTCTAATCTTTATTTAACTTCTCTTCTTATAATAAGTAAGGTAACTAGCTATTACTAGCTCTCTGCGTATTAACTATATACGCCTACTATAGTGCCTCTGTATTAACTGCCTACGCCTATAGTAGCGCTTCTCTCTAATATCTCTAAGCACGTTAGTAATACGTGCGCTGCTTACTACCTTCTCTATAAGTAGCTATAAGTAACTACAGCCTCTTAGTAAGCTTAACACTTATTCTAATAAGTAGCGTAATTCTTAAGAAATACTCTACTTAGTCTAAGTAGTTTACGCAGCTTAAATTTAACGTACGCTCTCTAGAAGTATAAAAGAAAATTAACCTAGTAATACTTTTCTCTAGAAACAGCCTTTTTAAAGCTTCTAATTATTCTATCTATCTAGAGAGAGAAACTAGTAAGCGCGACAAGAAGGCGCTTTAGAATAAGAAACTAGTAGTATAGAAGCTTAAATCTACTCTTCTAGCGAGCACCTAAAGTAGGCTTAGAAAGCTTAAGAGGTAGGTTAATATAACTATTAACCTACTTCTACTACTTCTAGTGTAGATTAAGCTAGCTAAGAGCTAAGACTAGTCTCTTTACGTAATTGTAAAGTCTCTTAAGACGTAACTATAGCCTTACAATAATATAACTAAGAAGTAAGTTAGAGAGAACTACTATACTTACTTAGGTAAGGCTAAGCTAGTAAAGACTAATCTAGAGTAGTAGTACTATAAGTAGAACGCGCTCTATATGCGCGTAAAGGCGTATAAGCTTTCTAAAGTAGATAGTACGCTTACTACTTATAACTTTCTTAACGCGCTAATACCTAAAATAGTAATAGACTAGGTAATTTAGACAAAGTATAATATAATTACTACTTAGGCGCTTAGTATAAAGATCTTTACACTTTCTTAGCTTAGAATCTTCTTTTTAGCGCTTATATAGTATTAGGTAGCCTACTCTAAGTTGTATAGAATTTTTACCTCTATTAGAGAAGCTCTATCTACTAATAAGGCTAGCGCTAAGTCTAAGTTACTAAACTAGGCTAAGCTTACTACCTGCTCTTGCGCTACTCTAGAGTCTTAGACCTACTACTAGCCTATTAAAAAATGCTATAACATACTTACTACTATTAGAGCTAAGTAAAAGCGCCTCTAATAGCTCTTATAAGAGAATAAAGACGTAATTATTAAACGCTTAGGTATAAAGTACTTTAAGAAAACACGTGTAAAGCTTATTAGTAAGAGATACTCTATTCTAAGCCTCTTAGAAAGCTTATATAATAATAATAAGTACTTTAGAAGTATAGTTACTACGCTTCTTAACCTAGGCATGCTTTAGCTAACGCTAGGTGTCTACTCTACTATAGACTACAACGCTTACTCTCTCTTAGCTAGTACTATTCTTAATAATAGAGTAGCTATCTACTTAGTTAACTACTTCTCTCTATTATTAGACTTTAAACTAGCTAAGACTCTTAAGATAGTTAAGGCAGGTATATAGACTTTTTCTATTCTTAGTTATAGTACGTGTGTTCTAAAGAGCTTTGTTAAGCTTATAAGTAGTAAACGCGTTAATCTTACGCTTACTAGCGTTGTAGTTATAAAGCGCTTCTATATTAATATAGTCTTAGAAGCTTGCCTTAATTAATCTAGAATCTAGTACCTAGGTCTTAATAACACTCTTTGTACTAGCTTACTAGTAAGAAGTACTATAGTAGCTACTTTACAGCGCAAGCTAAACCTTACGTTTATAGAATATAAGTCTATTACTATTTATAACACTTCTATTATAAACGTAATATCTAGAACTAGACCTAGCTTTGCCTCTTAGCTACGCAGTAACTTAGAAGACCTTTAGTATACTTACGCTAGGCACTTAGGCTCTAAGACACTTAAGGCACTTATACGCAATACTTAGAGAGTAAGAATTAAAGAGCCTACGCGTGTATAGTATAAGTTCTACGCTCTAACTTATATAAAGCAAGTTATCTCTTATTAGCTAAAGAAGTAAGCTCTCTAACTTTTCTAGAGAATTGTATAGAACCTTTTTAATATACCTAAAAAGCGCTTAGAAGAGAAGTAGATTCTACTTATTAAGAATAAGTATAGTAGTAAAGTCTACTTTTACCTACTCTTCTCTAAGAAGATAGAGAAGATAATAAGAGCTCTTAAGAAGTTTTAAGCGCTTATCTAAACTTATTATTATCTACTTATTATAAGAATTAGCTCTAATAATAACTCTTTAACTAATCTATAGTGTAGTAACTTACGCTATAAGGTATAGGTAAGAGAGTATAGTATTACGCTAGAGCCTACTTCTTCTTATACTTATAAGCTTAATAGAGTAGCTAAAAGAGCTAGATAAGAAATTATTACTAAATAGATTAAGATAAGAGAGAGAGCTAATCTGCCTAAGTACCTCTAGACAGAGGTAGCGCTTGCTACTACTTAGCTTTATAATAGAAGCCCCTCTTATACCTATACTTTGCGCTCTTCTAATAAGAAGTTAGAGTAGTAGTTTATAGAATACTTTAGATAGTATTAGCCTAAGCTTTTAAGAAAAGCTTCTACTAATCTATAACCTAATTAGAGCAGCGTATACGCCTATAGGTGTTGCGCCTATCTCTTAAATAAGAATAGAGTAGCTAGACGTAAGCTAAAGAGCTTTAAAACACTACCTAGAGAATATATTAGTTATTTAGTAGGCTATTAAGCTTCTAATATATACTATATATAGGTTCTATTACTAAGAGAAGTGTTTACTACGCGCAACGTAACGTTTAATAAGCAGCTCTTCTATAGTAGTAGAGAGTAGAAGCCTTCTAAGAAGAACGCTTATATTATAGTTAATATTCTCTATAAGAATAAGTAGAAGAACGTAGTAGAGGCTTATAATAAGCTTCTGTTACTCTCTTAGCAAGGTAACGTAGATAATAGTAAGCTACTACCTAACTAAATAGATAAGCTGCTTAATAGTCTATTAAAAGCTTATCTAGAAGAGTTAGGTCTTATATAAGTAGATCTCTAGACTAGAGAGATGTAGAGAGTATATATAAGGCTTACTAAACGCGCTATAGAACTACTATTACTAGAGGCTATACTAGAGCTTTCTAACATAATAAGTATTACTAAGTAGCTTAGTAATAGACGCGTTAATTCTAGCAAGTACTAGTCTATAGTAACTAGATTAGCAAGCTTGTTAGGTGCGTAGAGAGATAACTTCTAAGGTAATAGACTTCTATTACCTATAGTAATAAACGTCTCTTAAAATAAAGAAGTATCTAATAGCTCTCTACCTAATCTATAAAAACTACTTACTAAGCGTAAGTACGTAAAAAAGGTCTATAAACCTTCTATACGTAAGAGTAAGCGTTGCCTAGGTAGTTATAATAATTATAATAATCTTAGAGGTATAAGCGTCTACGCCTTACTATTTAACTCTAAGTAGCTTAACAACTTAGAGACCTACTATAGCACTTCTAATTAGTTATTAGGCTACGCGTACGCGATACTATATTATATTATTACTACTATAATTATAGATAAGCCTAATAAAGGCTAAGTCTATTAGAATAACCTTCTAGCGCTTCTAACGCTTTAGAAGTACCTCTATAACTATCTCTATAAAGATAAGTTTAAGGTAGTAGCACGTTAGAAGATTAATACGCTACTTATAGCTAATACCTAGAAGAAAGTAGAGTACATAAGTAGTAAAGAACGCTCTCTACTACTTAAGTAGGTCTTTACGTATAAAGTAGATAAGAACAGCTACTTTATAAAGTATAAGGCACGCCTTATAGTATATAGAGATATATAGACTAAGAATACGCTCTACTTAATTTATACTACTACGCTTACTGCGCAATTCTTCTATCTAGTAATAGCTATTACTGCTAAATTTAATATAGAGATCTAGCAGCTTAATATTATAGCAGCCTTCTTAAACGCTAAGATTAGTAGTAATAGGCTAGTGTACTATAAGCTTCTAGATAGCTTTTAGAGAAAGAGCTACTACGCTAAGCTTAAGAAAGCTCTTTATAGCATGCGTAAGAGCTCTCTTCTCTAGTATAATAACTTCTTAAATACTCTTTTAAAGCTTAGCCTATAAGCTAGTAAGAAAAAGCTTTGTTTATACTATAACGCTGCTTAACGCGTCTTTATACTCTTCTATATAGATAATATTCTACTTATATTTACTAAGTTATACTACCTAGAGGTAACTAAGCTACTTAGTAGAATTAAGAAGACCTATAAGATTAATAATAGAGAAGTAGTAAACTAGTTCTTAGAGGTACGCGTTATGCGCAATTACTCTATAGGTACTATTTTACTACTTTATAATATCTATCTTAATAAGGTTATAAAGAAGTTTAGTTTTAAAGATAGCAGCTACTTTCTAGAGATACCTCTGCTAGCTAGCAAGCTTCTAAAGCACTAAGAGAATACTTTAAAGTAAAATATTAAGGCCTATTAAGAGCGTATTAGCTTAGTATTATACTCTACTATTATAATACGCTCTAACGTCGCGTATATAGTTTTCTAGCTCTCTTAGTTTCTAACTAATTCTTCTCTAGCTTATCTTAAGGTAGTAGAGTATCTTATTATATACTTATACTACTTGCAATATAAAAGTATTACGTATAGTAGAGAAGTAAGATTAGATAAGAAGCTCTAGATCTATAGAGATGCAAGCTTTGCAGATAATATAGAGATACGCTACTTCTCTTATAGGTTTATTATAACGCTATTTAGAGGCCTAATTATATAGTAGACTACTTACTAGTTAATAGTTATAATCTTAACTACTAAGGTAGAGCTCTTTACTCTTAAGACTATTGCTAAAGAGACTATAGCCTTAAAGCGCTTGTTTACTAAGCTTTAGCTACTTATTACTAGCGCCTAGTAGATCTTCTATAATAATTAACAGACTATTAGACTTATAGTAGAAAGTAATAAAAGAATCTCTACTAAGCTCTGCTATATTAATATCTAGAATATATAGCTTCGCTAGAAGTATAGTAAGAGCTCTTTTAAAGTGCTCTATAAGCCTACTATTAATATATTAGTAGATAGACTTACTAAGTACTTACTTAAGCAGAAGTTTAAAGCCTTTAAGAAGTAGCTAAATCTAAGATAGATAGCTTATAAGAATACTAATTAAGGCTTATAGATAAGTAATAAGCATAAGAAAGGTTAGTAAGTCTAATTATACATTTATAGAGTAGTACTAGGCTCTACTCTAGGCGCTCTATAACTAGATAAAGAGATCTCGCCTCTTCTCTAGACGCTTACTATCTCTCTACATAGCTAGCGTAAAGAAGCTTCTATTAAGCTACTATATACTCTAACTACCTAGTCTTACTAGTTAAAACTAAAAGTATAGATAAAGAAGATACTTACTTAGAGCTCTTAACTTTACTAGAGGCTGTTAAAGCTGCGTTGTCTACCTTAGCCTTAGCCTCTATACAACTATAAGCTACTCTACACTACTTAGCTTATATTAGTAGAGCGCTAATTCTGTAGACTCTCTCTTTATTTAGAAGAAACTTAATAGCTGCGTATAGCCTATTCTATTTCTACTTACTTCTAAACTAGAGAAAGTAGACAAACTTAAGAGCTATTAGCTTTATAATCTTAGGCCTATAAATAGTTAGTATAAGTAAATAGTAGTCTAGAAGCTTAAAGACTTATACAAGGTTATATAAGTGCCTATAACTATACTACTTATACTAGATATTCTTCTTACCTACCTAGTTAAAGTAAAGTTCTTTACTATAACTAGCAAGCGCGCTTTAGACGCACCTAACGCAGAGTATTACTCTTAGTAGACGTAATAGAAGAAGAGTACTAATAAAGAGCCTAGACTACTTCTCTTTCTTCTCTTATTCTTTACGCACTACTACGCCTAAGGCTTACTTCTTCTTATTCTAAGAAGTAGAAGCCTCTCTAGCAGTAGCAGTAGCGGCAGCGTTATAGTAGACATAGGCAGCTTAGCTAGCGGCTATAGCTACTAGGCGCTATTAAACTTATTTTTACTACTTATTAGCTAAAGAATCTATATAAATAGCTATAGTAAGCGCCTACTAATAGGTTAGGCAGCTTACAAACTAATAGGCTGTTAGCTTATAGTTAGACTACTTACTAGAAGTAGTAACTAGCACTATAAGTATCTAAAGCACCTTAGAGATAATCTTATAAGCTACTAGAGCTTTGTATAGTAACTAGTAGGCGCTTTAGAGTAAGATAGAAGC
The DNA here is from genome assembly GCF_023758075.1 of Alternaria novae-zelandiae. Lineage (NCBI taxonomy): Eukaryota > Fungi > Ascomycota > Dothideomycetes > Pleosporales > Pleosporaceae > Alternaria > Alternaria novae-zelandiae. The sequence goes on along the minus strand of NW_026056978.1, from coordinate 688,726 downwards.
TTCTAGAGAGTACTTATAGTTAGTATTTTAGTAATTATTAAAGCTAAAAATATTAGTAGGCGCTAGCCTTATTATTATTACGCGCGCTTAGGCGCGTATAGCTCTACTTAATTACGTAATACTTACGTAAGTAGCGCGTAGCTAAAAATAGGTAACCTACGTATAACGTAGCTTACCTAGAGAGTATATTATAATAGATATTTAAGCACCTATTAGATTAATTACGTACTTTTTCTTTTTTATACTAGTGTTTTACGCGCTTACCTATATATATTACGCTACTCTTGTCTAATCTTACAAGAGTAGTAATTATAATCTTAATTACCTAAATCTATTATTTCTAGCTTAATTTCCTCTACAATTATCTAATTCTAAAAAGTAATAGTAATAAAAATACTACTTTAAAGTCTAGTTTTACTTTTTAGTCTAGCTATTAGTCTAAGAATAAAAAGTAGAAGTAAGAACTCTTTTAGTATTAAAGTAGTAAAGAAAAGTATTTTAATACTTAAAGTTTATTAAAGAGCTTTAATCTAAGATAATATACTTTAGTATATTATAAAGTTAAATAACTTTACGTATCTAGACTTATACTAAGTTAGTACTATTCTAATTAGCTTATACTAGTATATAATAAGCTATTTTAGTAAATTTATTTATAATAACTAGTATAGTATTATACTTTATACTAGAAACTATACTAAGTAGTAGTTTTATAATAAAGTTTATTATTACTTTTTTCTAAAAGTAGTTAAGTATTAGAAAAGGCTATAGTAAACTATAAAGCTTATACTTTATAAAAGTAGACTTTCTATATATAAAGTAATTTTTATAGTATTACTTTATATTCTTATATATACTTTTCTAAAAGTAGTACTTTTATAGCTTTTTTAGAGTATATCTTACTCTAAAGTAGTTTACTAGAAAGTTATTATAATATTCTTAGAAAGCTTATAATTTCTTTTTAGTAGTTACTAGTGTTCTTACTATATAATAGTGTATTTTAGCTTTATTTAAACTAGATTAGTTATTTTTAAACTTAAACTTATTTAAAGTACTTAAGAAAATATAATCTATTTTATTATACTTTTTTATAGTTTAAAGCTTTAGTATAGTATATTTACTAGTTTAGTTAAAGCTCTCTAAACTCTTAGTAAGATTTTATTATTTTTTAGTATACTTAGTAAAGCGTGTTTATACTATAGCTACTAAAAAAAAAGTTTTATTACTATTAGTTATAAAATCTCTTATAGACTAGATAAAAGCTTTATTATACTTCTAGATAGATTTTTAAACTTCTACTATATAGTTAAAGTAGTAAAAAAGTCTATTTATAAAGTTAGTAAACTTTACTTTATAGTAAATATTAAAATTAAACCTAAATAGTATAATATAAAACTTAATTTATTAATAGTTAAGAGTCTTAGTTTTTATAAACTATTTTAAATTCTAATAGTTAGTCTAAAAGTTAAAGTATATACTTTCTAAGTATTAGTACTAATACTCTAAGCTTTTAACTATTATAAGTAGCTTCTTATTATAGACTAGCCTTAAAGTGTAGCTATAATAAGCGTTAGTAAAGATATTATATTTCTTAGAGAGAAAGCTTATAGTAAGCCTTACTCTATATACTAAGCTAAGGCTTAAGTAAAGCCTAAGCCTATTATATACTCTCTATAGTACCTATAAAATTCTACGTAATTTTCTATTATAAGCTAAAAAATGCCTTATATAAAACTAATACTTAAGAATAAAGCTAAGTATTCTTAACTATAATAGTAGAGATAAAGTACTATATAACTCTTATAGCTTAAAAGTAGTAATAATAGAATATAAAAAATAACTCTTATAATAAGTTCTCTACGTAAATACTCTAAAAGTAAGATAGATATATAATAATACTACTATAGCTAGTACTAGAAAACTCTATAACCTATAGTACGCGCGCTATAGTAGTTATATATATAGATTAGAGTAGTAGAGCGTATAGCTAGCGCGCCTATATTACTAAGATACTATTAGCTAAGTAGGCTTATATAGAAATCTTTTTAAACTATATATAATAATACGCTACTATATATACGTTACTATAACGTACCTACATAATCTTTACTACACTACTCTATCTATACCTTTACTACTCTAATTATACTTTATATTAGTACTACACTATTACTATAGCGTATCTAATAGTACTTAATAGTAGCTATAGCTTAGCCTTAGGTAGGTAGCCTTCTAGGCGCTTTTTAAGTAATTCTCTTAGTAACTCTATACTAGGCTATAGAGCTAATAGTAGAATTATATATAAGAGATAGACTATTAATAAATTTAAAGTAGATAGTAATAGTAATAAAAAGAATTTTATTCTAGTAGAGATAGACCTTAACGTGCTGTGTCTCTCTTATATTAAGTTTACTAAGAATTATAAAACTATTTAGTGCTGCCTATATAGTAGAGGTAAGTTTTAGGTCTAGAAGTTTACTATTATAGTACTACTAATACACTATTTAGAGATTACTTATTAAACCTACTTACGTAAGAAGCTACACTATAAGCGTATTAATAACCTTTTTACTACTAATAAAGAGCTTTAAGTTCTTCTTTATTACTAGTTTAAACTAGTGTATTATAGTATTAATAATAATAACTTTTATATTATAATAGCTAGTATAATTAGCGCTAGCGTAGAGCTAAGAAAGAGCTAGAAAGCTATTTTTACTTCTACCTTTAACTACTTAGCTAGAGCGTTCTTTAAGCTTCTTAAGATAGTTTAGGTCTAGAGCTTTATTATAACTCTAGTACCTCTTTACGCTACTAAGCGTTATAATAACTAAAGTAGTAGTAGTATAAAAGTCTAGCTAGCTCTATTAATACCTTCTTATAGTTATAGTAGTAACACTATAGCCTTAGTTAACACTATTATACGTAATATAAGTAAGATAATAGCGTAAATATTAGTAGTTTAGTAGACCTAGAGTAATGCTATTACTAACCTCTCTAATATTATAGTAAGTACTATTATAGTAAACTTTTAGCTTTACTTACTAACTTAAACTTTACTAGACTACTAGTACTACTAGCTAGTAGTGCCTTCTAGAGGCTACCTCTCTATTCTTATCTAGGTTCTATAGCTATTACTATTTACGCTCTCTATATTACTACTTCTACTTACGCACTCTACTACGCTATAACTATTTCTAAGACTACTATAGTAGTAGTAGTTCTAGTAGGCACTATAGCTTGCGCTAAAGTTACTATAAATATTACTATAGCTATTTTAGTTCTTCTATACGCTACTTCTATAATAGTATATATAGTAGCTATTATAGTTACTCTAAGTCTAGGTTTTATTTACTATTTTCTTTAGAGAGGCGCTACTAACGCAACTAGCTAGACTTATTATAGTAGTATTAGAAAACTTAGTTAGAGCTAGATTCTTAGTAGGCAAAGCTATAAAGCTCTTACTTATAGAATATAGCGCAATCTTAGATTATAACTCTAGAATTTAGTCTAGTGCTATTTTATTCTTATACTAGTTTCTAGTATAAACTTTAGTTTACCTCTCTATTCTCTATTATAAGTAAAGTCTAGCGCTTTTATAGTGCTAGTAATAAAAAAAGCTTTTCTCTTTAAACTTGCGTTGCGCTATTATAATATTATACACTTCTATACTTTGCTTTAAACTATACTAGTACTACTATATCTAGAAAATTCTTTAGAAAATACTATAATAGGTTAGCGTAGCTAACTTATTTTACTAGCACTTAACATTTACTATAACTTTACGCACTCTTAGCTTATAAAATTTTCTTTACTCTAAATTTCTATAGCGCTAGGTTAGTTTCTTCTAATTCTAAAGTAGGCTCTAGCTAGAAATTAGTCTATACCTAGCTAGAGAGTAGGTCTTTAGTAGCCTTTTCTACTAAATCTATATAGATAGTTTTATAAAGGTTACTAGAGAGATCTAATATAACTATAAGTAGTATAGGTATAGTAACTACTATATACTTAACCTACAGCTAGTTAAGTTTACTACTTAGCTTATTTATCTTAATATTACGTATTAAGAACTAAACCTTATTACTAGATTAGAAATATTCTATAGAACATTAGCTATAATTAGTTACTTTCTACTAGCGCTGCTACTAAAACGTAATAGCTACCTATACTAACTTAGCTTTACTACGTAGATATTTTAGAAATATTATAGCTAAGCTACTTAGAGAAGTATCTACCTTACTAGAAATTAGTATCTTTTATAATAGGTCTACTATATAGCTATTTAGAAGTAGGTTTAGACTTATACCTATAACTAAAAAGTCTCTATTATTTAGCGCTAATTAATATATAAAAAGATAAGTAAGCTAGTTAGTCTACTTAAAGTTTACTATTATATAAAGTACTACCTAAGCCTTCTAGTTTACGCGCTCTATTCTACTATTAGTCTAGAAGTAATACGTAGTAGATAGAAGCTAGTTAATATCTATAAGCTAGTAGAAAGTTTTCTAAAAGCTATCTAACTAGTTAGAACTTTAGTCTATAATAATAGTAGTTAGAAAACTATAGAAACACTACTAGGTGTTGTAAAAAACGCGCGCGTAATACTCTATAGCTATTAACATTATAGCCTCTAACTATATATACTTTAATAGTTAGTCTATTATTACTAATAGATACTATAGTAAGTTAGAAGACTTCTAGAGAAGCTTAGTTATAAAATCTATAGAGATCTACGTCTAATATTATATAGTAACTAGTATTAGCTATAGAAGACCTTAACACTTTTTTCTTAAGACGTATACGCTATAGTAGTAGTAGTTATAGATATATTATACTATATTAGCTAATATACTATTTTAATAATAGTTATAGTATAGTAGCTAGAATATAGTATTCTTCTTAGAGTACTTTACTAGACTATCTTTATACATATACTAGATAACTATAGTAGTTAAAAGCTTCTATAAAGGTAGCTATATAATACTATACTAGAGAAGTACGCTATATATACTTACTATATAGTTACTAATCTACTAGTTAGTATACGCCTTTATAGAAAACTTTTAGAACCTATCTAGCGTAGCCTATAGTCTAGGTACGTAACTATAGTTCTATATAATAGCTTTATTCTATAACTATTATATATATATATCTATAAAGAGAAGACGCTCTTTAGGTAAATAGATATTACTAGTATATTTTAATAATATAAGCGCTATAATATTAATAGAGCGTATAACTACTACCTTATTAGAGCTCTTCTAGAGCTAATTCTATAAGTATTAGCTTAGCGCGTTAGGCTACGCGTAGAGGCGCCTAGGCCTAAACTTAAAGCTATAGTAGAACTAAGATAGTAACTCTATCTATCTACTTTAGTACTTACTAAGTTTACGTAAGTTTATAAAGTACTTTAAGTTCTTATAGTCTATAAATATAGTAAATAGATAGAAAATACTTTATAGCTTACTACTCTAGGCCTTTAGATACTATACTACTATAAGAAGCTTTTTATTATAAATAGTATAGTTCTACTACTCTACTATTAGAGTAGTAGAGTAGTACGCTATAGAGTAAAGAACGCTATTAATATACTATAATAGGTACCTACTAAAAGCTACTTCTAAGTAGTTATATTTAATAATAGTATTATAGAATAGGTTCTACTAGACTAATATTAGCTCTATAATAAAGTATGCCTTAAAGCGCTTAAACGCCTTATACTTAGTAAAACTCTACTTAAATAGAATATTTTAACTAGTAAGATAATATAAAGATACTACTACCTTAGAGAATCTCTTAATAAAGTTCTAGTAAAAATTTATAAACTCTAGAAAACTCTAAATACCTATTATAGTGCGTAAAGGCTTCTAATTCTAGACTACTTTTAGTTTATTAGAGTCTAAATAGATTACTTTTTTTATCTAAACTATATAGCTAAGATAGCGCATCTTTTTTATTATAAACACGCTCTTCTCTAGATCTAAATTTAGACTAGTAGCTTAAAGTAGTAAAAGTACTTAGCGCGTCTTTACTATATAATTAATATATAATCTACTTATAAATATTAGTACGTTATCTAAATATATAGTTAAGTATTACTCTAGAGTCTTAGAGAGCGTACTATTAATATATTATTAAAAGGTAGTAGAGGCGCTAGTTAGCCTAAATAGATAGATAAGCTACTTAAAAAAACTAAAATAAGTATAGAATACTATTAGATACTTATCTCTATTAGCTACGTAGAGCTTATAGAACGTAGCTTATACATTAACCTTTATAAACTACTACGCCTAGAATATTATATATAGAGTTTTCTTAATAAGTAGAAGTAGATAGTAGTTAGACTAGGTAATCTTATTTAATAAGTAGTAATCTACGTAGAGGCGCTACTTATCTAACGTCTTCTTAACTAGAAGTATAGATACACTTATAGTAGAGAAGCTAGTATAAATCTAGCTTTTATTTATAAGTTCTATAAGCTACTACTATAGCTCTAATAGTTAATTATATAATATAGAGTAAAGAGAGCTCTAAGAGAGCGTAGGTAAGCTTCTATTAGACTACTTAGCTAACTTAATATAATAGTTTATAGTACTTTTATAAGAAAGTAACTTTAAGACTTTAGATTTATTAAAAAGATTCTAAAAGTCTACTAGCTTACTAGAGAGCTCTATTATAATAGACTTCTTAAAAGGCGTAGAGATAGGTATAATAGAGTATAGCGTATTAATAGTAAGAGTAAGTTTATAAAGATTTATTATCTATAATACCTATACTATATTCTTATTATTCTTTATATTCTATATAAATATAGATACTATAAATACTACTATAGGTCTAAGCTCTAGAAGAGGTAGACGTATAGTAGTTTTCTTTATAATTATACTTTTTACTACTCTAACGCAAAGTTTACTCTAAGGTATATTAAGAATAATATCTTTATAGTGTATCTATAGTTTTTCTAAAATAATATTATAAGTAAGCTCTAGAATAATATAAGCTACTAGCTATAACGTCTATCTATCTAGATTATATACTATAGCTATAAGCCTAGAAATATTAGTTTTCTCTAAGAACTCTATAGCCTAGTAAAGAGTTCTAGAAGAAATTATAATATAATTAGTCTATAGCTATAAGGCTACTACCTTACTAATAGCGCTATAGCACTTACACTCTAAGTCTACTAGAGCTTACACTACTTTAATACTATCTAGTAGTAGTAGAATAAGAAATAGGCTCTTATCTATAGACTACTAGATCTTACAGATATTATTAGTAAGAAGGTTACTTATAGACTTTTCTACTAAGTTAGCGCTTACTTACCTTTAGTCTAGACTTAGACTAGAAGCTACTAGTTTTCTAAAACACTATATCTCTCTTCTATTATAGTATATCTAATCTCTACTATCTATAGTATAGTTACGTTAGCGTAGCTTTAGTAAAGATATCTCTACTTACTATAGTAAGTATAGGCTCTTAAAGCACGCCTAGCGTTAAAAACGTTCTAGAGAATCTAGTTAGCGTAGACGCTACTAGCGCTACGCTTTATAAAAGCACTAGAAGTCTTTATAGTACCTATATTTACTATCTAAATATTACTATTATAGTTATAAGCTAGAGGCGCTAAGAGCGTAAAGTTGTAATATAAACTTTCTATCTTAGTAGTCTTAATATCTACTATAATAGCTTTATACTTTTAGATAGCGCTATTAAAGTCTAAATATTAAATACCTTAGTTAAGAGTAACTACTTATATGCGCTTATTAAGCGTATAGCGTAGCTTAGTAAGCTTCTAGTTACTACTCTAGCTAAGCCTATCTACCTACGTAAAAAGCTAGCTAAAGTAAATAAAAAAGTTAGTAAAGCTCTACTTTTTACTTTATTATAAGTAATCTAACTATACTTAGATACGCTTCTAGAAGTACTAGTTACTATAATAAAACTTAAGATACTTTAGAAAGGTAATAAAGTTCTAATAGTTTTACTTACTAAGCTTATAGAATAAAGTAACTTTACGCTATACTATAATTAAGAGAGACTACTAAATATAAATAAACTAGGCCTTTACGTTTCTAATAAACTTCTAGTCTATATTTAACTTATATTCTATTATAATACACTATAAATAAAAGTATATTCTATTACTAGTAAATAGCTTCTCTAAAGGTAAGGCTTTATAGCGCAAGGTAGAGGCTACTATAGTAGTAGAAGAACTTAGAGGTAGTAGTACTATAGCTACTAAGAAAAATAGCGTAGATACTAATAAAGTTATAGTTATAGTAGTAGATAGTAACGTTATAAAGCTAGACGTAGAGCGTATTAAGATAATAAGGTTACGTAGTTTCTTATTCTAGAAGCGTAACATTACTATTATAATATAGTTCTAGGCCTATATCTTATAGATAGCTACTATCTACTTAGAGAGCTAGTAGAGTAACGTAAGAAGAAAGGCCTCTAGAGACTCTTAAGTATTCTATATACTAAGTTCTACTATTATAATACTTATATATAGCGTATAAGAAGAAGAAATATAAATATTATAGACTAGCCTTAAAGTATAGCTATAATAAGCGTTAGTAAAGATATTATATTTCTTAGAGAGAGAGCTTATAGTAAGCTTTACTCTATATACTAAGCTAAGACTTAGGCAAAGCCTAAGCCTATTACACTTCTAGTTATATATATTATAATTATACTTTACTATAATTAGCTTATATAAAAAGAAGTTAACTAAACACTATTAGTACTTTTTAGCTTTATTTAGTATATATTAGCTTAATATATTTATAATTATACTACTTAAAGTATTTATCTTAGCTTTAGTTTTTTTATCTTACTTAAAGTAAGTTAAGATAAAAATATTTAGAAAAAAGTCTTTTAGCTTTTAAAAAGTTTCTTTAGCTTTCTTATTAAGATTAAAAACTTAACTTTTCTTTCTTTACTAAGCGTAGCTACTCTTAGCTACTTTTAGCTTCTTCTAGATTAGTTTAGTTAATAGTAGAGTAAGTTAGAAAAATTTAGTAATAAACTACTTATAGTAGTTTATAAAGCTAATAAATACTTAACTCTTATATACTATATATAGTTTAAACTATTTTTAGATTATCTTAATTCTATTCTTATTAATTTATATTTTCTTAGAGAAAACTATATATCTAAGATACTTAGTATACTAAGTATACTACTTATACTTTAAAAGCTTTAAAAATAGCTTTATATTACGTAATCTATATAAGACTTCTTTAATATAGCTCTTATACTTCTTTTTAGTATTAGAGAAAATAAAAATATTATCTAAGTATATAATATAAGTTATATTAATTAATTTTATAAAAACTTAATAAATATAAGTTTAGAACTACGTAAAAGCGTTTATAAAGCTAAAAAGTATTATAGTATACTTAAAACTACTTTATTTTATATAAAAAGTAGTTTTCTACTTATTATCTTTTTTAATATATACTCTATAGTAAGCTTCTTTTATATTAAGTTTAGTATAAAATTTAGCGCTAGCTAATCTTTCTAAAAACTCTATAATAAGTAGTAAAAAGTACTAATTTTTAATAGTAATTTTATTAAAGCTTTTATAGTTAATATATAAATATATACTACTATCTTTTTTTTTTAGTAAAAAGTATAAGCGCCTTTACTAAAGACTTACTATATTTAATTTACTTTTATACTAAGTACTTATCTAAATACTTATATAAAAGCTCTAACTTTATTTTAAAAAGATTATATAATAGCTAATAAAGCGCTATAGTTCTAAGTAGTAGATTAATAGCTAATTTTATAAACTATAGTTAGTAAAAACTCTTAAGTTATCTTCTAATCTAAGATATATAAACTTAGTATATTATAAAAGTAAACTACTCTCTTTAGCTTTTTCTAAGCTAGACTAAACTATTAAGATAATAAAATAGCTATATATATTTACTATAAAATTATATATAGTTTTCTTAAACTTCTTAGTTTTTTCTAGTATAATCTTCTTATAAATAATTTTATTTTTAGACTTAGTACTCTAAAAAAGTAGCTTTTATATAAAGTAGCTAATTTTTAAATAATATATATCTATCTAAAGTAGACTTAAGTATATCTAATACTTATAGACTTCTATAATAATATATAAAATATTCTAGATTTTTTATTTTTTATAAGAATCTACTATTCTTATAGTTACTATAGTAGTACTATAAATTTTTAATTTTTTACTATTTACTCTATTTACTAATAGCTTAGATAAAAAGTAAACTAATAAGCTTTACTTTATAGTAAGTAATACTAAAATAAAGTTTAACTAGAAACTTTTATCTACTAAAGCTTTAATAAGCTCTAATTAGCTATATAATACTTTTACTATTAGTAGCTTTACTAGCTTTAAGTAAAGTATATTATAAAAAAGTTCTAAGTTTTAGAATACTAGGTCTAAAGTAATATAAGTAGCTAAAAAGAACTTTAGCTTCTCTATTTACTACTTTTTTTTAATTTTTAACTAGATAAGCTTTTAAAGTCTTTCTTAAACTTTAAATAGTCTTTTTAGAAGTATCTAGTTTTATTATACTTTTAATAAGTTATATTAAAGTCTTTTAAGCTATTTTAGTTTAATTTAGCTAGTTATAAGTTAAATTTTACTAAACTAGCTTTTTTAGTTTTTTTCTAGATCTAAAAAAGCTCTAAAAAAAAGTTCTAGGCTTAATAGCTATAAGACTTTTTTTTATAAGCTAAATACTTAAAAAGTATAATAGTATACTTTATTTTACTCTAATAGTAGTAAGCTAAAGTATTAAGCTTAGAAACTATATTATAGTTTTTCTAGTTTTAAAGTAAAAGTTCTTTTTAAATATTAGAAAAAAAAGTACTTATAAAGTTTATATAGCGCTACTTTTCTAAGTAGTTACTTAGTTTACTCTAAAGTATATTAAAGTAGACTAAAAGAAAGTTAGAATTCTAATCTAGCTTTTATTTAGCTTACTTAAGTTTATTATAAACTATAAAATACTATAATAACTTAGAACTAAGTATATTAAGTATAACTACTTTAAGTTTTTTTTAAATAAGTATTTAAGATACTTTAAGTTTTATATAGTTTTAGGCGTAAGTATTTTAAGTAAAGTAAGTAGTTTTATTAAAAAATTTTATAGTAAAGTTTATTTTTTAAGTATTTATTAAAAAGATAGAAAGTACTTCTTTAAAGATAGTTTTATAATTATATACTTAGTAGTTATACTATAAGTAGTTATATATAGTAAATATTTTTAAATTTTTAAAGTATAAAGCTTTTAAGTTTAACTAAAACTTACTTTTTAAAGCTAAAGTATAGTAAGTAATATTCTCTTTAAAAGCTAAGTAGTTACTTATAAGTATTTTATACTTTAATTTTTTAAGATAAGCTATATTTTAATAAGTATACTTTAATTATTTCTTTTTATATAACTTCTTAAGTTTATAGATTAAAGTAGTTTATTTATTTTTACTTTTAGTAGTAGTAGCTTATAAAAGCTTAGTTAGCTCTAAAATAAACTTTAATAGCGTATTACTATCTTTAATAATTAAGACTAAATTAGTAATATTTAAGAAAGCTTCTAATAGATTTATAAGTTTCTTAGTAAATAGTATTACTACTTCTAAAAATATAAAAGCTAATTCTTTTTAGTTATTATCTATTACGCGTAAAAATAGTATAGCTTACTTACTACTATATTATATTACGCTAAAGAGATCTACTTTAGAGCTTATTATATCTAAATAATATATATAAAAGTATTATAGAGTAAAGTAATTTAAATATTAAATAATAAAGTTAGTTAAATACTAGATATATAATATTAAACTATAATTAAGTATATTATTCTAAAGAAACTAGAGACAAATTACTACTAAGCTATAATAGTAATTCTAAGATATTTATAGCTAGTACTAAGTTAGTCTAGACTTTTTAGAGCTAGAATCTAATAAAAACTTAGCTATATAAGATTTACTAAATAATAAAGCTAAGCTATTTTTTTATAATACTTTACTAATACTAAGCTTATTATAAAACTTTATACTATAAATATACTTATAAAATATTTATATATACTTATATTTATACTAGTAAACTAATAAATATAGAACTAAGTATTACTAATAGAGATTAGAGTAAAGTTTTATACTTTAATATAAATAAAAGCTTTTTATATAATAGTAAAGTTTATAGATAATAGTATAATAAATAGATAACTTTAGCCTTAGCTTTACTAAAAAATAGCTTTAGCTATATATTATAGTTAGTTCTTCTAGAGCTTTAACTATTAGAAGAAATTAATTCTTATTAGTTTATTAAGCTTATCTCTTATTAGATAAAAGAGTACTAAGATATTAGAATACCTCTATTAGACTTAGCGTCTTCTTTTATTAGTAAACTAATTTTATAGTATAAACTAGTCTAAAAAAAAGAAAATTTATTACTAGTATATAAAAAAAAAATTTTTTAAAAAAGTTAAAATTCTATATTTAAAAGTATAGGCGTTAAGTAAACTAAAGCTTAAATTCTTAGTACTACTACTTTTAGTATAGTAGTTAAAGCTTTTAAAATTTAAAGTAGTAAAGTAACTTTTCTATAAATACTAATATTTACTTATACTATAGTAGAGAAAATTATAATATAATTATATATTTTTAATAGCTTATAACTAACTAAGCTATAAATTATAAAGTAATAAAATACTAAAATCTTAGCTTATAAAATTATACTTTTATATATATACTCTTTATTCTCTATTTATATTTTTATCTTTATTCTTATTCTTATTCTATAGCTTATAGTAAATTAAAGATTTAAAAACTTATATAAAATATAAATAGTAGCTTAAATCTAATACTAAAGCTATACTAATATATATACTAAATAAGTCTTTAACTATATTACTACTCTTTTATATATTCTTTTAGTGTTAGTAAGTCTATCTAAAGCTAATCTTATTACTAGTTATATTACTTTACTTACTAAAGCTTAATTAAGCTTTTTATTATTACTATATTAATTACTTTTCTTTTAAATATATTACTATTACTACTTTTATAAGTTATCTTAAGATTATTATTTTAAAAGCTATTATAAAAGCTACTATAAACTACTCTATTTTAGCTATACTAGAGGCTATTATAAGTACTTTATAGTACTATTTTACTAGTACTTTAAAGCTATATACTAAGCTTATTAATATTTCTATTATTTTTAGTTTTATTATTTTTATTTCTATTATTTTTATTATTTTTATTACTTTTATTATATATATAACTAGTATAAAGTTTTTTTTTTTTTATAGCTTTACTTTCTAAAAGCTTATTAGTAAAATATATAAGCTTTTTAGTAAGTATAATATTAGTTTCTTACTTACTATAATAAAGTAGTAATACTACTTTATTATAAAACTTACTAGTACTAAGCTTTAAAATACTTATACTATTTTTATTTATAACTTTATATATATAGTAAAGCTAAAAATAATACTACTACTATTTTTAGCTATTAAGAAAGCTATATATTAGTAATATAATATTTTAGCTAAAATACTTTATAAAAGTTTTAAGATATAAACTAAAAAAAATATAGTATTTATAGCTTATCTTTTATAGAAAAATACTATTTACTAAATAGTAGATATAATAAACTACTATAAGTTCTATTAATATCTAGAGAAATAGTTATTATATTATAGTTATTAAAGAATACGTACTATAAAGCTATTAATAGATTTATAATACTAGTATTTCTATTACTACTATATTATATAGTTCTTAATTACTACTTAAGCTTAGAAGTTATATAATTAAGTAGAGTATTAGTTAGAAGCTTTAGTACTAATAGTAATATACTCTAAGTTTATTAAAATTTTCTAGTAGTTCTAAAACTAACTAGATAGCTAAGTATTTTTTAATATCTTTTTATTAAATAGAGTCTATAAAATTAGGCACAAGGCACTGTTAGCGTCTTCTTACGTAACAAACATTACAGCCTTCTTTATATCTATCTTTCTTCTCTTGCTATACTATTTACTATATAAACTGCTAACAAAGTAGCATTGCAGGAGAAGAACAACTTATGCGCTAAAGCTGCACCTCTTCAGCTCCGTTTACGGGCTGTACGGACTATTTTAAGGCATCTTAGGTTAAGTTCGACAGGGGCTATTTGGATGACTTTAGCAAGAGCGCATCGTCTCAGGGACAGCGCCTCAAGATCATCTGGCAGCATGCTATAGATCTCTGGGAAGATGCATGGTGGAATCCTGGTTGCCGGGAAGATCCGGGATATCGAGTAGAGAACGAAGACAAAGAATCGAGAATGGTGCGACGCCACATCGAGAGCCTTTTCCAGTAGAAATAGGTAACCAATGAGGCTTTTCCGAATAGTCTAAACCTCCGTTTCCCTCTACAGCCTGCTATCTCGTAGGCGTTTATCACTTGAGGCTTGAAGGGTGAAAAGTTCCGGGGCGCGATTGCAGCTTCGTGTTGCTTTAGTTGCTCTACCTCTGAAAGCTCTCATACTTCACCATAGCTATCTACCTCTCTACCCCCTGTACAGCCCTCGGAATCACATACGCGGCCCATTTCTCTTTGCTATCCGCCTCTCTCCATACATCCATTTCACCTGCAACTCCATTCTCATCAATCTGCCAATCGCCTCTCTCCACCATACCCGTCCAGCTCTTCAACACATCGACAAGACTATGATCATGCGGCTCCTCAAGCGGCTGATATCCAGGACGATACAAATCTACATGGCTGTCTTCACCACCCTTTTTTCTCCCAAACTTGCTGCCATCAGTCCTCCTTGCATAACCATTTGCTCCAATACCAAAAGGTAAAATCAACCTACATTCGTCCTCGGCTGTCGTCTCCCAATGTGGGACAAGATATAGGCCCGCAGTATGGGTTCTCATACGGTCGAATCCAGGGAATGGATTATCTATTTCTTCGCCAGTGACAGTGTTGGGATTGAAGCGAAATAGGAGGATAGGAGGCCGGTCGGAGGTAGACGAGAGATAAGAACCGAATGGCTGATCGGAGAATATGGAGGTAGTTACTTCGAGACCTGGGGCTATGTTTCGGAAGCGTGGGCGTCGTGCCTGTCGGAGGAAATCGTAGATGAAGTTATGGGGAAGACTCATGCTTTGAAGTATGCTCTCTTCCACCAGCCCATGTACAACTTGTTCAGCTTCTGCGTGCTCGGCCGTGGAAGGCATCCGAGTTTCGATAGTTTCTACTAGACGATTGAAAGCCTCCACATTCTCTTCCAGCATGGATTTGCTGTACGGGATAAACTCCCAAGGGTCGTAGCGCTCATTGCCAGATTTTTCGTGTATAGCTTTGGGCGCAGCAACGATCTTCCCTTTCCGAATCTGGCCCAGCCAGAACTCCAGAGCGGTTTCCAATGGGTACCACACTTTCTGTTCAAAGACCTCATCTGCGTCATGGATGCTTGGGCTCAAGATACAGAGGTTCGC
The DNA here is from genome assembly GCF_023758075.1 of Alternaria novae-zelandiae. NCBI lineage: Eukaryota > Fungi > Ascomycota > Dothideomycetes > Pleosporales > Pleosporaceae > Alternaria > Alternaria novae-zelandiae. The sequence goes on along the minus strand of NW_026056978.1, from coordinate 673,241 downwards.
TTCTTGATCATATCTGTACGACAAGATTAGCACATTCCGGACCAAGACCGTATGCGGCTGTCTGATTCAACTTACACCAGTCCGCACCAGTGACCCGAGAAGTTGTTCATCTCGTAGAGAACCAAAAGATTGCCATCTTCTCCATCGTCTGACCAATCTTCCGCTTGCTCAAACATGAAGTTTGGCGAAGCGAGATTTTGTAGCCAGTAGAAGAAGGATAGATCGACTACACTTTCAGAATAACCAATAACTCGAGCTTCTTTGAGAAACCGAACAAGATCAGGTGAAAACTGGGAACGAACAGCCTCGGCATCATCGCCAAAGGTGTCGAACCATGTCTTGCAGGTGGCTTCGAGAGACTCTGGACTGCGACCTGAGCTGACCCAACCGTGGCGCAGTATTTCGTTGTGTAGCGCGATGCATCTTTCGACATTCATGATCAACAGTTAAAGTGAGACAGCAAGGGCGGGACCTCATGGCGCGATTGGGAACGACATTCATCGTAGCGCGATTTTTGCTGTGCCTCAGTCCATGTGGGGTGTAAGAGGCCACCGTGTGCACGACGGCATGAGACCAACATACACTAATCCCTGAGCGGCTAGTACCAACAGCGGTGTTATGGAAGGGAGGCCTTCGCGCTGCAAACAACTCTGAAATGCTTTTCAAACGCCAGGTAAATTCTCGTTGATTCTCCAGCGATGAATCGAAGTGCCTACGGCTGGTGACATGACTCGCTTTCCATCCAGCCCTCACAGGCGCAGCTCGGAAAATCAACTTCGAAAAGACAACACCACTTCCTTAGCGTCCTCTCCCCAAGCGGGAAGCCGCATCTCCGCTTACACCTGGGTCGCAGCTGCTGCGGTTCTCCTTGCGGCCATCGCCGCGCAATACTTTCTCGAGCCTCTCCCCTTGGTTAAAGCCTGGTACCAGATTAAATCACTCCATGCGACGTCTAACATATGACGACTGGTCCGGCTGGCCTAGCAGCTGTACTCACCAGCGCGAGTCGTGCCACCACTAGTCGAAGGAACAGACCCGTGGACACTTGCTTCACCGTTGGCTAGATATCCGGGTACTGGACCCCGGGGTGGCAGCTGGTGCGGTACTTCTTGCAGCTATTACCGTGTACTATCCCCTCGAATCTCTCAACTCGTTCAGAATTTGGTACACGTTTGACCCCACAACCAAAGTCACAACTTCACGACGACGACGAAGAATATGTCCACACCAAACGGAGGTGACCTCGCCACTGATTCGGCGCGAAATTCCTTCCATCACATTTCGGCCGCGCGAAGGGACAGAAGCTGCGGTAGAGTCTCGCCTGTGAGGAAGCCTGAGACTGCCGCGACTGCGTAGGGTCAGGCACGCATATCGATAATCGACGGTTGATGCATCGTGCCCAGGTGGGGTTGGGAAACCAGCTACTAGTAGGAAAGCCTTGGAACTGAATATAAGTAAGAGTTCCGAAAGACTGGAAAGCTCTTTCGATGTGATTGACAGCCTCTTCTTGCGAGACTTCTTGCGGTGATAGGCATCGAGGCGTTGGGGTTCTTCTTCTCGGCGCCCTTGGTAGATCTCGGAAGATGCGGCACGGCAAGTGCGCCCGCGCCGCAACCAATGTCATGCCAAAGGCATCCATTCACATATCTCAAGAAACAGTCGCACTTAGCGACAGACCTTAAGTTCAAGTCACCAGACAAAGTTGCTGACAGACTCGCCATTCGAAGCTTTCTAGCTCGCACTAGTTGTGGGGTAGGCCTCGGCTTAATGTAGCTTAATCTCGACACCCTGCCAGATCGGCCTTCCTCCATTAACAAGCCCGCCATCATCTCGTACCTGTATGGACTTAAGTCGCCGGCATCGAACCATGTGCCGCGGACGCGGTGACGAAAACCGGGTCGCCATCTCCGCGTCTGGCTGAGACAAGGCGCAATGTGTCCCGGACCGTTTGGCCGTTACTAGGTCCACAACTATATGTGAAAAGGCGGCGAAAACATATAGATTGATTGAGAATAGTGGTCACGCAGCGCACATTGAGTACGTGCTCAATGTAGAAAGCCGGACATGTGCCTTTTCCCCGATATTGATGTGCAGCGCTCTAAGCACGAAACGGACGCCTCGCCTCCAAATTCGGGTCGAGATACTTTGAGCATTGGCTTGAGGCGGTCTTTATATAGCGTCATGAACAGCTCAGCTGTCGGTATCTCAACTGCCAGTTGTCACAGTCTCTCCAAAGAAGGACCCTTTCAGTTTCAGTCGTCAACATGTTCGGAAAGGCAGCTATCGTCAACGCGCTCGTGAGCGCCGTGTCCGCAGGTTCGTCAGCTCACATATCGCATGTTACATTTTATTGACTAGAGATAGGCACAATTCTGTGGGATGGTCGCTTCAATGACATGACCACTTCCTCCGATTTGGATAAATGGTCATGGGCAAACCAAGTGGGCAGTAAGTGCTGCAGTCAAGCTACACAGCTAACACAGCTGACGTTCGCCTTTTTCTCTGCCAGACTACCAGTACTATATCCACGGCTCCGGCGCCACCACCAAATACGTAAACCTGTCACCGAACTACAAGAACTCTGGCGACACTGGCAGCAAGCAAGGTGCTAAGATCACGATCGATAACACGGCCAAGTGGAACAGCGACATGTGGAGGACAGAGCTCATCCCCCAGACGAAGGCTGCTATCAACCAAGGCACAGTATACTACCATTTCTCGATCAAGAGATCTACGACCAACGTTCCAAGTGCGACGAACGAACACCAGATCTGTTTCTTCGAGAGCCATTTCACCGAGCTTAAATATGGATGGGTCAACGGAGAGTCTGGCACTAGCAACACCAACTTGTAAGATGATCTAAATGTATCAACTCAAACTGGGTTTGATACTAATTCCAACGCAGGCAATGGTTGGTGGGTGGCCAAAGCAAGTGGAAGGTCGAGCTCAAGGCCGACGAGTGGCATAACGTCGCTTACGAGATCAACTTCTCTTCCGTTAGTCGCATTCCTGTACAACCTGGCATGAAGCATGTACTGACTTTGTACACCAATCTCTAGAACCAAGTCACCTTCTGGCACTCTACCGGCAACAGCACGCTCACCAAGACTGCTGGACCTTTCTCCACCAGTACTTCTTCTAATGGTGCTGACTGGCATCTTGGTGTCCTTCGTCTGCCCCGCCAGGGTAACGATGGCACGGGCGCCGAAGACTGGTTCTTCTCGGGGACGTACATTGAGAGCGGCCCGCTCACAACGTCCGTTGCTAGCCCCGCTGCATGAACACATTTTACTTTGTGACTGTAGAGTCGGAACACATGTATATATTGTCGCACTTTGCACTTGGAACGTAGCATTGTAGAGTTGGAATTGTATCATCTTATCCCGGGAGCTATTAGATCCCGAACATTAAAAACTACGCTGTCAATTCCTCCTTCCACCTTTGTATGCTCATCGCAACGACGAGATCGACCAATTCCGCCCAATGCCATCTTCTTCGCAGATACTTCAATCTACAGCCTTGCCTAAGCCTCTATCTTTGGAAAACACCTTGACATATACTAGTAGTGGGTCCATTCTGATGATCTTGGCATTCTGCTCGTACAAAAGCGCTCTTGGTACTACCAACTGAAGACAATGTTCGGCGTCCCACTTGCTGCACGAGTAGCGACAGGATGAAATTCCGCCCAGCCTTCAGTGCTCCTGCTATGACACTCTATCAGAAAGCGGGGATGCATTTCTGCGTCGATTTGGAGACCATATAGATCCTCAAAGCGGTAATCTGTGACTTGCTGGTGGATCTTTTGGATCCATAGTCTTCTCTTTCCCACGACGCTGTTGTAGAATCTGGTGAGGTTGTTCGGCGGACCCCGGATGTGTATATCGTTGTGGCGAATGACCAACGCTTTGGTCTCGTTTCGAAGCTTTTTGTTGACAAACTGGAGCTGGTTGGCGACCACATGTCCATTCACTCTGACCGGCCCTTGGTGTATCGTCTTCTTGGTATCTGACACTGGCTTGTTGGTAGTCAGATTCGTCTCTGAAATTTTTCGTCGCTTCCTCATGGGAGCTTCATCATCCGACTCTTGAACACGACCTACTGGTGCGGGGATTTCGCTAAGTCTTTCTACGTGTTCTTCAAATGTTTGAGGATGGAGGCACAACCAACCCACACCCATTCTGTCCTCGCGATAATAGATTCCTTCATCGATGGTGAGTGCGTATTCGAAGATCTTGTTGCGAAGCTCGCCGGGTAGCCGAAGAAGGCGTGAATCTACCCCTGCGTTCCGCACAGGGGCTTCAGTACGCTTCGTTGACATGGTATCGTGTGGCTGAGGAATACAGTACTTGGAAGATAGTGCAGTCGATTTGTCGCGTGTTTGGGGAGATGCACAAGCTATTTGGAGAGGTAAGTGGTAGGTGATGTGGAATGAATTAGACTGGTAGCTTCAGAGAGGCAGAAGCGCATGAAAAATCCTCACTCCGGACACAGTCTCTGCCTAGTCCCCATTTTGCATCTGAGCAATTGAGAGGAAGCATACTCTGCGGCTTTGCTCTTCATATGCTGTGATTCGCTGTACCCCGTTAACAGTATGTTATGGTAGTGGTGGACCAAGCGACTAAGCGTAGAGATCGAATGAATGGTGTCGAGTATACAATTCCACTGGTATTGGCCCGATCAGTACCAAGGTTGAGCAGGAAGAAACTGCGCCTTCAGACGAAGCGCAATAGAACCTTCTTCAAAACATGACGTGTGCTAATTCAGCTTGAGGCACTCGCTGCTTTGACGGACGGTGCAGCATGTTGCGATAGAGTTTGCGAAATCCATGGATACTACCTGCGAGGCTCACCGCCGCCGCGATGTCTACCCATGATTTCCAGGTCTAGGAGGACACAACGGCTTTGGAAGATGGATGGTCGATAAGAGAGAGAGGAATGACGTGTCAGCACCAATCGCGATCTCCGCAACCCAGCTTACCACGCGCAGCTTTAGCGCGATTCATCAACCTCGGCATACCTCCACATTATAGCATTCCACGACCGAGCCGCAACCCGAGCTACTACTAGATCAACCCCAGACTCCGCCCGTGATCACTTCTATCGCATCACCATAGCCATACTCACCAGTCCTTCACCGACAAATCCTCCGAAAGTCCCTAACTAAACGCGACCGTCGCGACCTCCTCTCACATTTCAAACGCCGAAGTACCTCTCCTCCGTTGCCGTCGCGCCGCCGCTGCCGAAACGCGTCCATAAGCCCACCATGTCCGAGTCTCTCACCACCAAGCAAGTCGCCGAGCACAACACAGTCGAGAAGGGACTGTACATAATAGTCGACAACGATGTATACAAGATGGACTCGTTTGTGGATGAGCACCCCGGTGGCGCTAAGATCCTGAAGAGAGTCGGTGGAAAGGATGCTAGCAAGCAGTTCTGGAAGGTACGTTATAGCCAACACATAGAGAAGGCGAGAAGGAAGGAATGCCTGGGACGATTCGTTACGCGCGGTCTTCCAGGGCCGGATTTGCTGTTGCGCGTTTGGTCTTGGTACCGCCGCGCTGATGGTACTCGGTGCTCGGTACCAGCGGAATCATGGCAGACTGGACCCTTGATTTGATCATCGAAAGTGCCTTATCGCACATGAAGTTTGGGTATGCTGACCAAGACACAGTACCACAACGAGAGCGTATTGAAGAAGTACGCACCTAAGCTCAAGATTGGCACAGTCAAGGAGGAGTCCAAGTTATAGATACACAATTAATTATACCAATGATCACCATTCAATTCACCTACGTTGCATCTCTCCGTGTATATCGCGCATCAAATACCCCATCTATGAAGAAATGCGATGCCATGACGCAATGTTCACCGCCTGTTGCATGTTCATTCACCACACCAGCAAGATTACCACGAGATCAATGCAAAACTATAAATTACGACAAACTTCTAACTCTATGGACGTATTGGTATAACGCGTTCTCTCGGATTCAAAAGCAACAAGCTCGCAAAAATAAACATGCCGTGGGTATCGTGATATAGCAAACGCCTGTTCTCAATGCTGCGCGAAAATATGCCAAAATCGTTGCTGCGTAATGTCACTCTTGTTCTCTCTCCCAATCTCTGCTCTTCTCATCTAGAAGCACGTCCACCGCTTCTTAACACCCGGTCTCGAGTTCGGCCTGGGTGTAGGACTCGTCCGCGGCCGCGCACTGTCCTTCTCATTCATATGCGCGTCATCCAAATCGTCCATGCGATAGCGGCGCACAGATCCAGCATCCGACTGATCTTTCTCGTAGAACTTCTCTTGCGGGCCGGAAACACATCGCGGTGTTACTTTGCGGAAGAAACCTCGTAGACCGCTGTTGGCTTTGTCGATTCTTTCGTACTCGCGTTTTCGCGTGCATGGCGATGTCCAGTGCATGGTTGTGTTGGTCTTTTCTGCGTCGATTGTGTCTTCGCTTTGGCGGGGCATGGATGTTTCTTCCACTACGCGTAGACTGTCTGAGCTGAAACGCGTTGCTGCGCTAGGAAAACCGAATGCGTCACCGTGAGACATTGTCGGGCTTGGAAGACCGGAATTTGACTGATAGGATGGGTTTGAGAAGATGCTGCAGCTGCGAAAGTGCAGAGCGAGAACGTCGTCGACATCTTGGCTGGTTGTGGTTGCGGGCGGTGTTTGGAAACTCTTCACTCGGTAGTGGCGCGCGGGTCTTGATGGGTCCACGATAGTACAAGAAGTGCGACGCGATGAGGGCTTTGAACCATGGCCACGGCTCTTTGATCTGCTGTTCGAGTTTTCTGATGATGTCGTTGACTGTTGTCGTAATGGTCGTGAGCGCTGCTCTGATACTGGTCGTCGTGGCTCCATGTCTGCAACCTGGAAAGAGGAGATCGATTCGACTTTATTTCTGCGATGTTTGCTATGCCGGATGGTATTGTTGTTGCACAGTGGTTCTTGGCTGGGTATTTTGGGTAGATAGGAACCCGCAACACTATCAATTCGATTCATCGCCGATCTATCAAAGATCGAGAACGGGGAGTGACGTAGATGTGAGGTGTCTTGAAGGATATTGAATCGGGAATATTGTCTTAGTGGTAAATAATTTCGGTACTCGTCTAGGTCGGATATCAGTATCGGAATAGGAAGGTTCTGTGCTCAAGGGGTAAAAGCCCATACCAGCAGCCAGTGCCAACACCGAAACACACAGATTTGGGTTCCTCGCGCGAACGGCACACACAAGCGGTATAAGAGAATGAAATCTGGAATCACAGGCGGGCTATGTGACGCCAGTAATTGTTGGGTCAGTCAAGTGACGAACCGCGGGACCCGCCTGGAGGACTATTGAATCAACCGCGGTCAGTAGGAGGGAAACTAGAGCCTAGTATATAAAGAAGAGATCAAAACGTCCGAATTGTCGATCTTGGCCGTTGGTTGGCCCAGACCCTGCCAGCATGCAGCGAGACGCACGGCATGCACGATCTCTTGACGAGTTTGAGCCGAGCGCGTGGGCACCTCTACGAAAAGGGTTGGGAGTTCACCGCCTCCCAGGACTCGATTTCCGGGGCCTGAATAGACTAGGCGCGTGAAAAGACTAGCGGCGCGATTAAACTGGAGAAGGATTTCGCTAGCTTCCGTGCGTTCGAGACGGAGCATGACAGATGCACTAAATATGTCACAATCAGAGTCGCACATGGGGGGCAGAGGACAAAACATTCACGTATGATGTCGTCGGCTTTCACATGCCAGCGATGATGTGGTAGCGCGTGAGAGGCCACACACACAGCTTCGGACGCTGATCACTTCGGGTTGGCTCGTGATAAGGGAAGGAGGGCGCGAGGCCATGTCGAATAGACGCGAGTGGCAGCCTCGTCTACCGACAAGTCGATCCGGCACAACCTTGGGAGTGCAGCACGGACGGCGGGAAGGACCGAATCAAATCAAAGAACGACAGGCCAGCGACATCGGGCCAAGATGACCCACGCTCGACTCAGGCAAGCGCACGCGGAAATGTCGAGCCTGAAAAGTAAAGAATGCCAAATGAAGCGCTGCGCATGGCGTCGTGGGCATTGCTGAGAGGGGCGTCAGGGAAGATTACACCAAACCGCTGCGGCGGGTACCGGCGCAGAACCCTGAACCACCACCCTAAAATACATCCATTTCTCCCACAGCCCTTTCTTACACGAATGAGAGGCAGTAAAAGTCTTTGCTCCCACATGTACGTCTTGTGGGCGCGCGGCCCGCTGCCTTACTGCTTACAGTTATCCGCTGCAAACGCTCTTTGGAGGGTGGAACCCATGCGCCAAGGCCACATCCAATGCAGATGATGCAGCTGATCGGGCCAGGGACGCCGCCAATGGCTATGTCATGCGTCAGCACAACACCACCAATGGCGTCCTACTCGCACGCGGAGATGAGTCTGCATTGCAGCTTTTTTGTCGCTAAGCTAGTCATCGCAAGGGTCGTCTGGAAGATCGGCTCGCACGTGGTATCCTCACGAACCCCTCTTCAACTCCACCACGCAGGCACAATGCGCACACTGCGAACTCAGTGCGAAGCATCACAGAAAGGCGGTATGACTTGGCAGGTACACTCCTCCCTTTTGACTCGCAGTAAGAGGGCCTGTGCGATGAAACGAACGCAGAACTTCTCCACTACCCTACAGTTCCGTGAGTGCGTGCCCCGTTCCGCGGGTCGTTCGGAGATAACCAGTACGAATTGCCTATAGCATCTCGTCGTAAAACCCCTCAATGAACTCCGCAACTTCGTCAAAAGACTCAAGACAGTGCCAGTGCCCAACTCCTTCCATAACTGCCAACCTCTTCTCGCTGCTGCCAATCTCTTCGAACATCTTCTTGCACCCTTCAAGCGGTGCGCTCTTGTCCTCCTCACCAGCGAGGATGAGTACGGGCACGCTGATCTTGCTGTACTGAGGCGGCTTTGCATTGATAATGACTAGACAGTTGGAAATATAACCCGCTGGATCCTGTGATAGCAATAACTCGCGGATCATCGCTTTGACCAGTGGAGACGCGTTCTTTCCGACTGCAGCATGTGGGATGCTGTCTGCCATGGGCTGCATACCGTCTTTTGCAACGGTTTCTATCCGTTCGTGGAAGCGGGGGCCTGCCTCAGGGTTGGGATATACAGGGCCGATCAGAATAGCTGCTACAATGCGGTCACTTCGCTCAGCCGCAAGATGTGCGCCGACGATGCTAGAGACGTGTCAGTTGTCGTGGCCGTGGCAGTCGCGTCTTCCAAGGCTTCTGAAGGTTGCTGACGTACCCTCCCATGCTGTGCCCAACGAACACAGCCTTGTCGACGTTCAGCGCGTCCAGAATCCCAATCACATCTTCTCCCAGCGTCTCAATACTCTGCTCGACAAATGTGTATGTCGATCGACCAGCCCCTGTGTTGTCAAACGTAATGCAGCGAAATCCACTTTCGACCAAGCTCCCAGTTACTGGCTGATAGTAATTCTGCGAAGAGCCCAGCCCGTGCATGAAGATGAGTGTTTCGCGTGTCTTGCCATCTTGTGGTTTCAAGTCGGTGTAGTGAAAGCGTTTGTAGCCGACGTGGAGGAAAGGCATGTTGGATGGAACGTAGCCGTGTTTGTGAGTTCGTTTCACAACAGCTTGAGATGGGTGACGGGACTGGTTCCGATCGGAAGCGGAACCATGCGGATAGTGCTAATGACATCACTGGGGTGCAGCAAGCACAAGAACACTGAACTTCGTCGCGTCTGCACAAATTTACGTTTCTCTAACCCGAAAGCCATGATTGATTACCGATGCAGTATATCTGAATGTATGATAGCCATAGCATTTACGGAATCCAACCAAATAACGAACAGACACCTCTCAACTGTCACTCGACCCATCTGTAATGATCTTCACCTGATACCACTCATGTATCGCCTGCTTGCACTCCTCTCTCAATCTCGCGATTGCTGGCGCATCATCCTTTGCCAATAACGTCAATAGTAGTTGCGCCAACCCCTCTCTCGTAGTAACCTCCTTCAACGCGTCTAAGCCAGGATCCTCGTTCGCCGTCTCCGCGATTCCCAGCATCCTACTCGCATCGCTCTTGGCCCGCGATCTCCTTCGCCTGCCAAAGATTGAGAGCACGCTTCGTGACTGGGTCTGTTGCTCCTGCCCACTGGCATCCCACAGCGCGACTCGGCTGATGAAATGCTTTATCGCCGCTTCTTCGAAGCTCTCTCTTCGTCTCTCAATCGCCTTGTCAAATTCCAGGTCGAGCGTGTAGCTGTCGTGGTCCCATCTGTAAAGCAGGTAGCGGAAAGTGCGCACTTCAGCGTCGGGTATAGATAGGTCGCCGAAGTCTGTTGTGAAAGGGTCGTAGGAGATCGAGGAAGATGATGAAGTCGGTCGTTCGCTGGTGGTACTCGTTGGTGTTGCGACGTGGCCGTATTTCAGTTCGAGAGCGTGGTGCGTATCTATGACTTTTTGGAGAGCAACTTTGCGTTTTTGGAGGACAGCGTCGGTGCCTTCGAAGAGGTGTGGAGAGGATGGTTTGCTGGACAGGTGGCTTCTGCTGCGATGGAGGCTGGAGGTGTGATGTCGCTTGGATTCTAGAGATGGTCGTGTCATGGTGTTTATGTCCATATTCAACCCAGTTGTCTTTTCGTGGAGTAGTCAAGATAAGGATTAGTCTAAATAGAACAATAGAGGTAAGATCAAGCGTATCGTTGTGAATATTCAGTTCCTAGAGCATACATATGGTGAAAGAAGTGAAACTCATGAAAGAGAAAAAACCAGAAACCAGGAAGAAAGGCCACAGACTCAACCCTTTGCCAGCAAACTCAACCGTGGATGCCGGCTAACCCAGACGCCCACGCCCAATTGACGCACATCCCGTTAGCCGAGAAGGGGGAAGGGGGTGACGCAAGCCCTTTTCTGACATGCAGATCTGCGAGGGCAGACTCATCCTCACCACCGGTGTTGTATAAGGTGTAAAAGTTGTGTCGCGGAACGCTGACTCTAGTGACGATCTATTGGCAGCGATTGTGCCACCGCTTTGTTGAGCCACTTCATGAGCCACTTCGTGGTTCAGTCACTGCGCCGCAGGGTGCGCGGCATTTTTCGGCGTTAATTAAAGTGGGGACGGCGACACGCTGGCGAGGGTGCTGACGCCAAGTCGTGCTTTGGCCGATGATCCGGCGAGCACAGTGATGCCGTGAGGTTGCTCGTGCTGCGAGCTTACGCGTCGAAATGTCTGTTCTGAGAGTGTGCGTGCTGGGCCGTCATTGCATCGTATTGCAACCCCGCACGGTGAAGCTTTGGCAGGAAGAAGATTCAGTCAACACGACGAACAAAACAAACGGGTACGTATTCAAATCCGCACTACAACGAATATTCGATCATCAAGCGCTGCCGGCGAGAATGCTACGATGTACCTGGAACATGAAGGAAGTCCCCAATGATTTCCTTCAGTGAGCGAAACGCCATGCAATGCAAGAACGACCGGCCTATAACAACGCGAACGGGAACTCGGAAGGCAGCAAAACATCCGGCAATCCTTAAATTGGCCAAGAAAATGCGGTTTACTCGGAAGGCGGTACAGGCTCCGTCTTGCCGTTGGGTAATATGTGTTGGGTGGTGCTCATACGAACGCTGGACGGCCTTTCAAGCTTCTTCCCGTCTTCTGCAGCATTTCCATTCTGCACGTCTTTCTCGAGATCCTTGTGTCCACTCGTGACATCAGGCAGCGCTTCGGCTTCGTTCAATGCTTGTTTGACCAACTTCTTCGCCTCGATCGCAAGATTGGGGATTTCCTCCACCTCCTTGTTCTTGTTCAGGTACGAGTCCAGTAGCGCTTTGAGCGTCTGCGCGCGAACCGGTTTCGCGAGGTAATTGTTCATGCCTACGAGGTCAGCGTATATCTCAAACGTAGATTAAGCTGCCAGAATTTACCGGATTCCAGGCACTTCTCGCGGTCTCCTTGGATAGCGGAAGCGGTCATGGCAATGATGAGTACATTTCGAATCTCGGGATTGGGATGCTTGCGGATCAGTTTCGTAGCTATACATGGTCAGTATTCATGTGCTAGCCAAGGCGCGAGTAGCAATCCTTACCTTCGTAGCCATCGCAATGCGGCATTTGCACATCCATGAGAATAAGATGGAAGGGGCGCCCATTCTCCGAAGCACGCTCAAGAGCGTCGATAGTCTTGTATCCGTCGAGATAAGCGTCGCATTTGAAGCCAAGCTTTTGCACGAAGCTGATTGCGATGCGCTGATTAATCAAGTTGTCTTCCGCGATGCAGACCCGTAGTTCTCGTCTGGGTATCGTGGAAAGATCGATGCAGGAACCCGACAATTGCTCATGACCATTGTTTTCCTGGCTTGAGAACCTAGCCATAGGGTCTGGCTCTCGTGCCCTTTGCTGCTGACTTCCTGCTTGCGCTTTCGGCACTTTCTTGAACCGTAACGAAAACGTGACCGTTGTACCCTGGCCTGGCTGGCTGTCGAGACGTACTGTACCGTGCATAACGTTCTCTATGAGGGCTTTGCAAATACTCAGACCAAGGCCAGTGCCACCGTAACTCCTAGCGGAGCTTGACTCTATCTGCGAGAAAGGGAGGAACAATTTCTGTTTCTGTTCGTCTGGGATACCGATGCCAGTATCTATAACGCTGCAAGTTATATCTGCCCAGTCATCTGTCTCTTGGTCAAGAACAGCGCGGACAGTGACAGATCCACGTGGCGTGAATTTGTAGCTGTTGGATAACAAGTTCATCAGAATCTGGTGCAGTCGGACAGGGTCGCCCATGACGAGCATCTCTGGATCCAGATACAATTGCTCAATGGTTTTGAGGCCTCTTTCGGCATTCGTGTAGGCCAGAGCGCGGACGACTTCAGTAATCGTTTCGTTCAACGAAATCGGCATCTCCAAGACGTTCATCTTGCCAGCTTCGAGCTTGGAATAGTCTAATAGGTCGTTTATGATCGAGAGCAATGTATCGGCGCAGACTCGAATCGAATCGGCGTATCCGGATTGTTCTGAGTTCAGCGGTGAAGCTTTCAACAGCTCAGACATGCCAATCACGCCGTTCAAGGGAGTCCGCAACTCGTGCGAGACGTTGGCAAGGAACAGACTCTTTGCCTTGGCGGCTTCTTCCTTGAGCTTCATGTTACGCACAGCTATGGCTTCCGCCTCTTTCGCCTTGATCTCTGCGGCCCGCGCCTGTGACAAAGCGCGTTTCTGCATCTCAAGCATTGCTTCGTTGCTTGCGGATACTCTTTCCACCTCTTTGAAAAGCAGTGCATTGGCCAGGGAGATGGAGATTTGGTTGACCAGTAATCGGAGAACCTGAGTGTTACGTTCAGTGAACGAATTCGGCGGGCCCTCGACATATATTGAACCAAGAAGGTGATCGCTGTGCAGAATCGGGATGCAGATGACTGCTTTCCCCTCGGGATTTCGTTGAAGGTAGGCGTCAGAAACGTTGGAGAAGCGGTCGTCTTCTAGTAGGTTCTGGACGAAGACTATCTCTCGGAAGCGGAGTGTGTAGAGCGTCACTTGCCGCGCAACAACATCGTCCACAGTATCTAAAGGTTGACTGGCAGGGAAGGATGTGACGCCGGAAGAGACCCCACTGTCGTTGTCAGGCTCGTTGGTGGCAACGCATGCGATCGACCATTCGATTTGTGAGTCTTCAATCACTATGCCGCACAAGGTACCGCCCGTAGATTCGAGCAAAATGGTACTCATCTTTGCCATCAGTTTATCGACGACGAGCTCGCTAGACAAGACTTGACTCGACTCCAAGATTGAAGATAGGTCTAGCATGTCCAGACCTACAGCCGAGAGACCGTTGTGTAGAGCTGGAGCAGACTCTTGGCGCCGTGTTTCCGGGACAATCCAGTTCTGTGTTCGATCGACGGCAGTCTCCGAGCCTAGGAATTGATCATGATCATTTTGCTCCAGCCTGAAGGCCGTGTTACCCGTGTCTACGAGGGAGGTTTGTACAGCTTGGTCTACTGTCGTGAGCGAGGCGCCGCTACGCACTAGCCACTCATACCGACTCGCGAAGTGATTTGCTTTTCCATATGCTGACATCCTCCGATATACCGAGATGCAGTCTTTCAAAGAATGTCGGGCCGCCCTGTAGGCCTTCTTGTCTACCAACCATCCAGTGTAGAGCTCGAGAGCAAACGCTTCGTCCAATGCAAACTCGTAACGTTCGCTATGCTCCATGGCTGCCTCATAATTCTCCAGCGCGGATTGCGGATCGGCATTAACATCCCCGAGGACGGCAGTGAGAAGATGTATCCAGCCCCGGTAGTTGACATCAGTGGTGGTGCAACATGTCTCGAGCAATTTGAGGGTCTCATGAACATGTTTTACCATCTCGTCTCTCCGGCTATGAGCGGGCTTCTCTCGGAGGACAGCCATGTATGCGAACGATAAGTAGTATCGGACCGAGTAATTGAGTCTTTCTGACCAGAGACTGCTCAGCATTGGAAGTAGCATCTCCCCAAGAGCCACTGCATCCGAATGATGACCATAGAGTACCAACAACGGAAGTTTGGTTGCAAGATAGATAGACTTGGGACGCTTGGGATTGCTGGCCGTATTTTCGAGGAACTCAATGTACTCGACCTCATTGTGATCGTCATCCGAGAGGAGGGAAAGAGCGTTGCTTGAGTCAGTCTTTCCCTGGAGCGCTCTTGCATATTGACGAGCAGCCATGAGAAAAACTCCTCCACGCATGTCTTTCTGCCAGTTTCGCATATCGAGCGGTGTTTCCTCAATCCATGCTTCCAATTCTGCGACGTCGTATGAAGCCATGACCCTGAAGTGAGCCTGTACACCAAGATTCAGAAGTGTGAGGATGCGATCGCCAGCAGTTAGTGAAGCCTGCAAGGCTGCTTCTAAGCTCGGTATCAGATCGCCTACAGGCGCTTCCAAGTGACCCAGGAACATTGGCTGCAAAGTTTGACCTCGTCCCAGGGTGTAGTAGTCTTCAGGAAACTGCAGAGGTAGAGGTATGAAGTCAGCATATATCTCACGTGCACTTCGTATAGCCAGAACTTACCATCTGAAATATTCGCTTTGCAATCGCACCCATGTCGACTGCGAAATTCGTCATTCCGAAACGACCGCCCGCAACAGTGCCCAGATGCACGTATGCAAGGGCAACCTGTGACATGGTACCCTTTTCGAGATGGACGGTGATAAGCTTCAGCGTCGCCTGATAGAAAAGCAGGCTGTTCGACCAGAACGCCGCACTAAGGAGTTCGATGAAGACAGGCCCAATAGTCATCAGGACACGGTCATCAGGAGACGGACGCCGCTTGAGCAGTTCTTCCTTATCGATGTTCTGAAGCGTGCCATATATCTGCTGAAACTGAGCATCGCACGCCTCCCATGTTGTCGGAGGAATAGGGGAATTGAGCAAAGACAAACAGTCTTTGAGAGCCTGGAACGCACTATAGATGGTGATGTCGTTAGCTGACTGTCGCGATAGTTGCAGTGATGAAAGGCGACAGGTACACACGCAAGTTCCAAAGGTCATGCTATCTTGCAAGAGTGAAACCTGCTCCAGGCGCATGCACGGAAGGGATGTGGAACATTGCTTACCCGAAACTGTCGCCGCGAATAGCGAACACCCTAGACTGTAGAATGAACGAACTAGCCATATCGCAGGGATCGCGGGCATGCTGAAAGGTCGTCCGGATCAAGCTAAGAGCCTCATCGAACATGCCCTGGTGCCAATAGCATTCTGCCGAGCGCACAAAGAGTTGCAACGTCTCTTGGTAGGATACGTCCGGCATATTGTCGTTCCATGGATCGTCTTGCAGAAGCATGAGGCTGTGCGCGAAATAGTAGATGCCAGTTGATCGCGCGCCCGACTCGCATGCAGTTTCTCCAGCTTGATACAGCATATCACGGAATGGAGCTCGCACTGTTTCCTTGGTCTTGATCAGTTCTGCAGCGAGACAGATGTGGCGACTCTGCATGTACAACGCCTTGGAACCTGACGTTGAGTCGTCGTTATACTCCTCGCCGGAAGTTATCATCTTGGCAATGGTGAAGTGCATCAACTGTGTATCCCATTCCTTGTCGAGGGAGTTCACAGCCGCTGTAAGATACCGATCGTGACTGAATCTGAATCGAGCATCTTGTTCAGCAGGCATGAGTACGTAGGCTTTCAATGCTGCATCAAGAGCTGTGACGGCAGACTCGTCTCTCTCGAAAAGTGGTAGCCTCCCATGAGCTGCGGACTTATTGGTAGGCTGAAGGAGCTTCTTCAGAAGTTCGAACGAGAAAGTGCCGCCCAGGAGGGATGCCCATGCCAAGAGCTTCCTACTGGAAGATGGTAATTCTGTCAACCGCTTTGTTATAAAGTCAGTCGTAACAGATGACCCATACTCTGGACTCTCGAAAACGGCGAAGACTTTGTCTAGGTCGAAAACCCAGGTGTTCTCCCGCCACTCGTAGTACACACAGCGTTTCCGATAGCAAGTGTCTAGTATCTCGCGTATATAGAAGAGGTTGCCTCGAGACTTTTCCTGAATTACCGCTACTAGAGGAAGGATATACTGATGGTCCCGGTGGAGCGTCTCAGCCACGTAGTCGGCCGTCTGGGCCTCTACAAAAGGAAGAAGTTGTACTCTGGTAGCGTGACGCAGTAGTGGGGTGAGTTCTCGGGGTAGGGTCTCTTCGTCGCTGTACGTGAGCATAAGAACAAGCGGAATTTTGGCTTGCACGATGTGATGAATCAGCTCAGCGCTTTCGGGATCGGCATACTGAACATCTTCCAAACTCCATGTGCAGAGCTTGTGCATTGCCAGGAGTCGTAGAACATCTATGAAGACATTCATGAATCTGGAAGATTTCGAAGCACCTCCGCTTCGTAGCCAAGCCTCGGCAGTATGTCCAGCTGATCCGCAGTGAACGGCAGGAGATGATGCCCGTCGAGTCAGATCCTTAGTAGGCTCCATGTCCTTCTGTTGCGGACTCTTTCCGTTCGTGTTTAAGAGCCATTCCGGTAGATCAAGGTAGGTTCGTAACACCGCCCAAACTCCACTGTTTCTGAGGTAATGGCGCAATCTCTGGTGAAATTCCGTCGTTACGTCCGCCTCGCTGACTAGACAGGGGGATGTAAGTTAGTAGCTGGTATAGGGGAACATGATTGTCTAAGATGACTGTACATACTGGCTAACGTTAGTACAATTGCGAGCATTGAGAGTAGTCCTCAGAGAGACTTACCATATTTGGCGGAAGAAAGAAGACATCAGCCGAAGAATGGGGTCAAATGGTGCTTTCTTGGCGGGATCAAATTTAGCCATAGCGAAGTAGCCAGTGCTCCTTGCTGTGCTCTGTACGCTCTGCACGAGACGAGATTTACCCAACCCGGTGGCACCGGCGATGGCTATCACCTCACATCGCGCCTTGCGCCTTAGTTTTCGCGTGCTGGCTAGAGTTCTTAGGCCATCGTTGGATTGGTGGCTGCGAGAGTAGAGTCCGGTGCTTTCAATGCTATTGTTGGAACGGCCTCGGCTCGCGGATTGCAGTTGGGGCCGACTGTCCACACTTCCTTCAGCCGTTGATGATTCTGATTGTGCCACACTATCTTGGGAGCCCTGTTGCATCGACCGAGCGCTTTCCATGAATACAGGGCCATCTGCCGAAACGCTGTTGAGCCTGCTGTCGGAGCCTCTGGAGCTAGTGCTTTCGGAAATGATGTCGTCAAATTGCAGGTCTCGTCGTTGATCTGAAAAGGAGGAACCTGAGCTCAGGCTCTGCAACGCTTTGACGTTACTCCGACGATGTCTCGCTACGCGCTCTATCACGTCCACTATAGTCTTGCGCTCTTTCTCACGCCCGATTAGTTTCAGGGGTAAGTTGAAGAAGCAACTGATGTCCTTGGTGCCTACATGGAAGGCCTTCAATCCTTCTACATCTCCATCGTAAAGAAGCTCGCGGATACGAAAGAGATCGAATTTCAAGCCTGAAGTAGAGTGGTATCTCTCCTCAATATTGCGCTGCGTCATACGTTGGATGATCTCGGACAGAGCCTCTGGGATGTCTAGTCGTCTGGAAGAAATCGGAGGAATTCGCTTGCTGATGACGTTCTGCATGACATCGAGAGCCGTAGCGCCTTCGAATGGCGTCTGCCCGCAGAGCATCGTGTAAAAAAGAATACCAAGACTGTAGATGTCGGTTCTTGTGTCGGGTTCAGCGGGCATTCTACCAGTCTGTTCAGGGGATATGAAGGCCAACTTCAATTCGATGCCAGTCTCTTTTGACAGGGTAGTCCAACCCGCGCTTGTTAGTCCGTTCTCGAAAGATCGTGCGCCGGATCCAAAGTTGATCATCTTGACTGTCCCGTTCTCAGCGAAATGGAAGGCATCGCCCCGAATCTCGCCATGGACGATTTCGTGACCGTGGTGCAATATTTCCAGACACTCGACTGATCCGACGGCAAAGTCGAGGAAGGTGAGGAGAGGTATCCCCTTGTTGGGCAATGAAGTATCTGATTGACCGCTTTGCCCATGACTGCCAACCTTCCAGAAATTGGGGCCGAAGTTGACCAAGTCGTTGAGGTAGTTGGGCCCTGGGGCTTCGAATATACTGGCGACAAGAGGCTCCTCACCGGCTTTGGTGGATAGCCTCACAAACTCTATGGGGCGAACAAAGTGCTTGCACTCTGGATCCGATTCCTTGACGACGAGTTTGGCGAGCTGGAACTCGCGTTCGAGGCGCAGAGTCTGCTGCGAGACACGACATACGACGGTCCGGCCTTCTCTCGCCACACCTTTGGCGGTGGTGTTGGTGCGGTGTGTTTGTACGGTAGAGGCGCTCGCATCGGAGCCCGAACTGCGGTGAGTGCGTGTTATGGTTGGGCGGCTTCGGGTCAGGGAGTCGGGCGAATGCGACAGCTTGAGAGAGGTGGGGGAGGTTACGGCGCTCCTTCCTCTTGACACAGGGCGATCCTGCCGGGGCGCTTGCTTCTCGTAACCGAAGAAATGCCAGTTATCATACGACTATTCGACGTTAGCATGGTGCAGCGACAACCCAGGCTATGCGACGCCTCTTACTGAGTGGAAGGGCTCAATGTCCGTGTCCCAGCCATAGTTCTGCAGCTCCTGCAGACGCGCAAAGATGTGCGAGAAGTGCTGCGTGCGCCCGCCTCCTTCCGATCGAGTCATTGTGTCTTTCCGATGTTCGCAACCGCCGGGCATCTAAGACATGCTCTGGGTGGGATGCAGGGAATCAATGTGTAGGGTAAAGTCGCCAGGCGCTCGATCTATCCATCACAGCATCAGCGGGGCGCGACTGCCATGTCAAGAGCGCGGTCGTCGGGAGTGCTGGGAGCGACGGGAGGGGCGTAAAGGAGAGTCCGGTAGGCTGTTGATGCCAGTGTTCTAGAGGGAGCAGACGCGCATGTGGAGTGCTTACTGATGGCATTCCAGCCACAGCAGACGGACTGCGAAGATGCGCGCTCAGACTTCGCGCTTGTTCTTAGACGTCATAATCGACATGGGCTCGCTGTAGCGGAACTTTGCGCCCAACGCACCGCACGCAAAAGTAACGTTTCCCTGCCCAGCCCAACGCGCCCTGAAACCAAAACCAAGCATGCATCCGCAGCGAATATCAACGTGGACCATGTGTGGCTGGCAGGCAGGCGAGCACCCCCCGCGCAAGTTGGGACGGCTGTATCTGGCATAGCGGAAGATCGGCCTGGCGCGTTAGCCCTCGGGCTGGAGCCGTTGGTAGCGACATCATCGTGGTTCAGGGCCAGTAGTGCCGTCTGCATCATCTGCATATCGACGCTGCATTATTACCACCTCCGCCGGGCGGGTCAGCAATACGCCCAGTCGCAATTTCCCACTGCGACCGACTTTCGCCCCCATAGCACCCTCTGCCTGCCCGCCACTGTTAGACTGACGCTGCCCCACCACAGGCGACCGGGCATCCCTCGACATTTGACACATGCATCTTCCGCAGAGGTAGCCGATGTCATAGCAAACACCATCCTTCCACATCCACCCTATTCAATGTCACACAATGGACTCGCCCGACCACGAGCATGCCTATTCAGGCGACCTTGGGGAACCCATGAGGCCACGACAACTCCCCTCGGACCTGCCCACTTCCCTCAATGACAGGCGACCTGTCACCATCATGAATGAGGAAACCGAGATCTACGACGCCTGGCAGGGTAAGTGTCGGATAGGGAAGGCGCAATCAACTACGAGGAACTGACGTCGCCCAGGGCAGTCGCAATTTCTCACTACCCCCATGCCCGCCCGCCCGCTCAGTTTCAACCTCTCGCTCGACGACCCGACGTTTGGCGACGAAGACATGCAGCAGCTCGAGGACAGCGATAGTCGCCTCGTGCAGATGCTGGCCCACCAAGCGCGTCTCAAGAACGACAACGCAGGCGACGAGGCCAAGGTTGTCGCCGACGACAAGTTGTCACACGAGGAAAAGAAAGAGGCTTTACAGGGGCTTTTTACACTGGCCGCTTCGAATGGCGAGCTGGAAAGAGTCAAGCGGCTGCTGGATGGGAAAACGCGGGAATACATCAACATCAACGGCGTCGACGCCGAAGGCACGCCGCCACTCGTCTACGCAAGCTGTTTTGGACACGAGGACGTGGCAGCTACACTTCTCGAGCAGGGCGCAACTGTTGATATGCAGGACAAGAATCGCTGGACGCCGCTCATGTGGGCCATGACAAATCGGCACAAGGCCATCGTCAAACTTCTGCTCGACCACGGCGCATCGACTGATGTCAAGTCTTCTGGAGGAAGGACCGCCTTCGATTTCGTCGAGCCCAACACCGAGCTGTCCGACTATCTACACGAGAGCGGATACGCGATTGGCAACGTCGGTGTTGGCGACGACTTCTACAGCTCTGGATTCTCCCAGGACCGCTTTGAGCAAGAAATGCAGGAGAACGACTTGAAACGGCGCATGATGATGGAGAGTGCTTTCAATCTCGAGGTTGATATCGGCAACCTTGGCTTGGACGAACAGCCCGAGTCACCTGAAGAGCCAGAAGAAGAAGCACAGGAATTTATCTGGGACAGATGTCTCAACGACCAGATGTTTGTCTTCCAAGAAAGCGAACTGGAACGTATACTGGACATTATCATCACAAACATGACGCCGCAGCGCTCTCCGTCGCAAAAGCCAGTTCCCGCAAACATACTCTTCCTGAGTGCCCGCTACGCACACTATCATGCGAACCCGGAACTTCTCGAGACCCTGCTGGTCTCTGCCATGAACAAGATAAACGACGTTGTAGAAAAGCACCAGTGGGATATGACTGTGCTGGCCTTCTGGATGTCCAACGCGACACTGCTTTTACATTACCTCAAGAAAGACGGCGGGCTCACGAGTGCGACTACTGAGTTTCAACTGCAGATGGCAGAACTTATCAATGAGATTTTCATCTTGATCATCCGTGACGCCGAGCGAAGGATGGACAAGAACTTGGACCAGGCAATGCTCGACCATGAGCCCATGCCTGGCTTCGAAGACGTACAGTTCCAACACGAATGGAAAATATTTCGTTCCAAACCCAAGGCAAAGCCATTAGAACCCCTTGAGAAACGCTTCCGACCGCCATCTCCAAAGCGCAGAGCACAGCCATCACCGCGAAACATCACTTCTCTCCTATCATCCACCCTGTTCGTCCTTGATCTGTACGATGTGCACTCTGTCATTGCTGCGCAGGTGCTATCGCAGCTCATTTACTGGCTTTCCGCCGAAGTCTTTAACCGCATAATGTCGAACCGGAAGTATCTTGCACGGACAAAAGCTATGCAAATACGCATGAATGTCTCGACGCTCGAAGACTGGGCTCGTTCCAACAACCGGCAACCCGAACATTACGAGAACGGCTCCATGACTTCTACCGGCGAGAACACCGCGGACGCTGCTAAGCGGCATCTCGAGCCTCTGGTGCAACTTCTGCAATGGCTTCAATGCTTCTCTTCACTCGGAGAAGATCTAGAGTCGCTCGTGGGTACTCTACAACAGCTAACACGTCTGTCGCCCCAACAGCTACTACACACCGCGAAATATTACCGCCCCGAAGTGGGCGAGAAAGGCCTTCCGAAAAGCGCTTCCAAGTACATTGTACATCTGCAAAAAGCTGCCGCTGATCGTAAAGCCGCACGCACAAAGTCGCCCAATCCGCCGCCAGCATCGGAATCAGTACCAACCACGCCTGTCAGGCCTACTTCCGATAAACCTGTCGAACCATCGCCTGCGCCTTCGCGCATGTCGGAAGAAGACGAGAAGGACGAGCCACCGGACGAGCTGCTCTTAGACCCGTCGTACATGCTGCCATTTTCACTTCCAACGTCAACGGACATGCTCATCACCTACGGTGCCGGATTCGGGGGTGTTAACAAAGAAAGAGAGCGGAAATACATTCCCACCGTACCCCCCGAGTTTATGGCCAAGTTGGACTTGAATGGAGGCAACAATAAGAATGGAAGCTCCTACTATTCTGAGACGCAGTGGAACGATCCGAGCTATGGGTGAAGATGAAGATCGGCAGTATTGAGAGCCCTGCTAATTGAGACTTTGATAGTCGCGTCCACACTGCTTGGTTGAGACGAAGACCGGATTCTTTTAAGTTCCGTTCTACAACATCTCGTTGCTGCTGACCGTCGCGTTCTTTGTTGCATTGCCGCATATGACTTGGATACAGACGTGGCACCTGGTCCGACAAACGGTCCAAAGAGGAATACTCTATCAATTACCCTACGGCACGCAAACCAGATCTGAAGATGCAGACATACTGTTTCCGCTGCAACCGCAAGAACGATGCTGATTCCGTTTGGGGGTGAAGGGCGCAACAGCACATGAGTTGGATATTACCATAGTATCAGGGTATGCATAGATCTGTTTACCATTACTTCAATCTTTCGCGTCAACTACGGACACATCAATTTTTCCCTATCGTGCGGCCCGCCGGGCACACAGCGCGTTTACTGTAGCATCGGCCCATCTCACAGCGAGAGGAGTCATACACTTTACAAGCAATGCATGGAATGACTGTCGATAATGAGAGTCTTATGTAAGGTAGCTATCTAGTTATCGGTATCACTCCGTGATCGGCCCGTCAATATCCATCGAGTCGGCGGAGGCATCGGCGGATTCCGATAGCAGCAGCTGTTGGCACGCAGGGTCTGGCTACCCCACCACTCCACCACCCCGCCATAACTTCTTGGTAGTCAGCCAAATCCCAAAACAAACTTCCTACTTTTCTCTCTCTTCAGCATACTGCATTTATCTTCTTATTCTTCTTGCATATCATACTCTCAAAATGGAGATTCGCACCATTTCACCAGAAGATGTCAAAAGCGTAGCCACAAACACTGCGCAATCGATACCAATTGATGAGATCGATAGTACTTTCAAGTCCCAGTACACTGGTGAGAAGCCCATAACCCTCGCATTTCGACAGAAGATCTAACAAGCATTAAGATCTCATATCTGCACCACTTGGCTCCAAAGTCCTCTCTTTCAGTGATGAATACTTCGCTGCAGCCGAGAATCTCATAACGCCGACTCCAGCAGTCCGTAAACCTGGTGTCTTCGTACATACGGGAGCTTGGTATGACGGTTGGGAAACCCGACGCCACAACACCGAACCTGCCGACTGGGTGGTACTGAGACTGGGTACCGCCAGCGGAAAAGTGGCAGGTGTAGAAATTGACACGGCACACTTTAACGGAAACCATGCACCAGAAATTGCCGTCGAGGGTGCTTTTATCACGGACGAGAAAGAGGAAGAAGAGGTGACAAAGCCAAGCTACCAGGGTTGGGAGACAATTCTGTCAAGGCAGGAGTGTGGACCTAGCCAACGGCACGGATGGAAGCTGGCAAACATCACGGAAAAGGCGTACACCCACGTCCGGCTCCTCATGTACCCCGACGGTGGCATTGCGCGTTTCCGCCTCTATGGAGTCGCCGTGCCCGTGTTCCCCCAATCCGCAGATGCCATCTTCGAGCTCTCAGCCACAGTCATGGGCGGCGTCGCAACATCATGCTCCGACCAACATTTCGGCACAAAAGACAATCTCCTCCTCCCCGGTCGCGGAAAAGACATGGGCGACGGCTGGGAAACGAAGCGCACGCGTGGCGAACACGTCGACTGGACGATTGTCAGGCTAGGCGCGAAGGGCGAGATTGACCATGTTGTCGTAGATACGGCGCACTTTAGGGGCAACTTCCCTCAAAAGGTGCAGGTCTTTGCTGGAAGCTTTGAGAAGGATCCGGCTCATGATGATAAGGAGTGGGTTGAGGTTTTGGAGCCGCAAAAGACGGGTCCGGATAAGGAGCATGAGTACAAGGCTGAGCTTAAGGAGGTGGCTGGTAGGGGCTACACGCATGCGAAGTTGGTGATTATTCCGGATGGAGGTGTGAAGCGGTTCCGAGTTTTCGGAAAGAGGGTGTAAGGGTTCAGATTGTAAGACTATGGCTAGATGAATCAAGATGAAATGAACTCATTGAAGCTATTCGAGAGCGTTTTTTCTATAGTTGACACAGTGAAGCCGGCATTGCGTTGAACTGCGGACATCTAGGTACCGCGACCTTCTCGGTCTTGAGTAGTTAACAATTTGTTTACCAGTGCAAGTTTCTTACGACTGCCGTATGATACTGACGCCACTGCGTGCCATTGAAGGTTCGATGATGACCGATGGCCGAGGTTACTCAAGTAGGTTTGACATGTCTTGGCGCCTTGGTAAGGCGTACACGTGGGTCAGGCGCATCTCCAACCGCAACCACATCAACTTCCAAGACCACCGTCGCTTCCATTTCTCGATATCTACGAATTGATTGCCCGGTATGGAGGAAGAGTACGCTTTCAATATGGAGAAGGTGTCGCCGATGTGGATCATCACGGCACTCTGTGTAGTGCCTTTCGGCATGTATCAACTGCTCAACCTTCTTAGCCCGTTGATGCAGCGGTTGACGGCTATGAAGATCTCAGCGGTATGTTGTATGATTATGAGATGTTCGAGATCGTGTGCTGATGACAGCACGCTAGATATACATTTACCCCATCAAGTCGCTGCGAGCCGTCAAGGTCACCGAAGCCATTGCCACCGCTCATGGTTTCAAGCACGATCGTACACACATCATACTCAATGCAAACTGAACAGTCATTAACACCACCCAGGCTCCTTCATGCTCCTCCAAAAAACCGAAGAAGGCTACAAAAACATGGCCGTAGCCAAATACCCCGAAATGACGCAATTCCTCCAAGAAATGTCCAACGACACCATCACCATCAGATACATCGCCTACGGCGACTCATCAAAGGCAACATCAATTCAAATCCCACTCGAACCCGACACAGATAAGCTGTCCCCCATCAACATCGACATGCACTCCAGCCCCACGTCCGCCTTCCTAATGCCCCAAAAGTACAACGACTGGTTCACATCCTGTTTCGGCTACCCAGTCATCTTCGTCTACCTAGGCACCAACCGACGCACCGTCCAATTCCAAGACATGCAGCCCGCTGCACCCTCGCCACTAACCCGTTTTCTCTCCAAATACGTCCCGTTCACTGCCTCCTACGTCGAGAAAGCAATGGGTCTGCACAAGCCCTCAGCAGCCGAATCCTGGAAGATCACTTTCGCAGACTGCGCCCCGTATCTCTTCTGTTCGCAAACAAGTCTCGATGATGTTTCCTCCAGGCTACCAGAAGGTATGAGCATGGATATCGAAAAGTTCCGTCCTAATATCGTGGTGGAGGGCGCGCATGAACCTTACGAAGAAGATTACTGGGGTAAAGTTACGGTAAAAGGCGGGACGGAGATCTTGCTTCCGCATAACTGTGTGAGGTGCAAGAGTATCAATATTGACTACAAGACGGGGAAACCGGGGGAGGGGCCGAGTGGAGAGGTGCTGAAAAGGTTGCAGAAGGATCGCAGGATTGATGTTGGGGCGAAGTGGAGTCCGGTGTTTGGGCGGTATGGGTTTTGGGGGAAGGGCAGGGAGGAGGTGTGGAGGGTGGGGGATCGGGTTAATGTCGCCAAGGTTAATGACGGGCCGACTGTTTGGAGTAAGTTTTTGGATGTGAGATTCGATATAAGGATGTGGAAACTGACTGTGCACAGGTTGGCCTGGTGTCGGATAGAATTGGTACAGTGTGCTCATAGCGGGTGTACTAACGAAACATTACGTCAACGATGCGTTGGCCTTACTGATGATAAACTCCTGTTACGGAAAAAAGAATTTAGGCGCATATCCTTTCTACGATGCCGTGTGGTTCCGCACGCCTGCGACTCCGCCCCACGCAATTTTCCTAGCCTCTCGCTTCTTCTTCATATCCCGTTCGGACTTATCCCACCTACGCTCTTTCTCATCCATGGTCGCCGCCGAAAGATCAAGCTCGTCACCACTATACAGCCAAGGATGGAAAAACTCATTGGTATTCCAGAGATGAAAGGCTGGAATATACTGGTAGACTACCGGACACTGTTAGAACAAAACGTCGACCACGAAATCTTGATCGAGAGGAAAACTTACACAATATACCCATATTCTTCATAAACTCCCGCGACGCCATTTTAGCGGCATTTCCGGGGTAGCAGTGATACAAGCTCACTTTTGCCAGGTTGGGAAAAAGCGTTGTCTTTACCCTGGCCACATGCTTCACCCACCTTTCTGCCTCCCTACCGAGACAGTCGGTCAAGATAAGCCGTTCGAGCTTCGACGGCACGACTTCTTTGTAGTACGCATATACAACATTGTCACTCGGCAGCACAAGCGTGCGCAACGCGGGGAAGTACTTCGGAATACCGTGCACAGAGCCTCGATAGTCTGATCTGCTGGAAGGCGATGTGCGGAAGTCGTTGGGCAATTCAAGTACGGTGAGTTTGTGGCTGAAGAGAGGGAGTAGAGGCCCTAGATCAGGGGTGTGGGCTGGAAAGAGGCTGCTATGGTAGAGCAGGGGTTGGAGAAAGGGAAAGTTGTACAGTATCGAGCCCCCGAGATACAGTTCCTGTAGATCGGGTAGCATGGTCAGCACAAGGCTGAGGAGGATGCTTGGTCCATCGTATTCGTTTCCGGCATGCAAGGATTCGGAGAAGTGTTGTTTCGTCAGAGGATCGATGTCTAATGTGCTGATATGGCTGATGGCTTTGGAAAGTAGCGAAGGCTCGAGTGCTGGAATGGGGTTCGGTCCTATGCACATCCCACGGATTTTCGTTTCGATAGTCAGGCTGCGGATCTTGTGTCGCAGGTCTGGGTACTTGAAGAGTGAAGCGAGGAAGTGGTCGACCTTGCTTGAGTACAGTATTGGTGCGCAGAAGAGAACCTCACGGGCAAGCGGTGCCAGTTGCTTGCACGTCGAGAGCGCATTCAGTAAGTCGGCTTGGGGATTGGGATGCTTGACACTCTTGGGAAGGTAGTGCAGAATCTGGAGAAGGACCTCGTCTGGGAGTTGGCTTGCCATGCTGGAGGAGAATGTTGGCTGAGAATGCGTACCGAACAAGAGTTCTTAGCGTTATGGAGGGTGAAAGAGCAGAGGGACGATACTGTTTTTCTCGGTGCGATGTGAGTGATCAAAATCGTTTATACACAAATGCTATAACGCTGTAAAGTAGCGAACGTTGAGAACCATGGTTGAGATGCATTGAAACCAAGGTTTACAATAGACGAGTGATGAAAAACACAGGTTATTTCATAGTGAATAGGCTCTATAAATTCATCAGGGCTATGGCGAAGGGAGGTTTTTGGAGAGACTAACCTTCGTAGGCATTTATGCTACCGGGTGTGGCTAGGACTCATGTAGCATACGTCCCATCAAATTGCCAATTAATACATAATGACAAAAGTAATGTATACTTCTACTTCGACGAGTTCCTTCACATAGTGCGACATAACTGGTAGCTACCCCTAGTAGTGCTATCAAATGCATTGAGAAGCTATCAGCTTTCACTCAGGCATCAAGCTTTCGACAGACAACACCACAACTTGTGATAACACATTTCATTACGTTCTCTTCCCACTATCAACAACATGTAATATGATGATTTAGACTTGACAATAGTAATAATGCAAATAAATTGCCTGTTCCCGACCTGTGACAAACGCCATGCTCTTGCGCGCATGTCCTTCTAATGTAATGATAAATATCCCAACCCAGAAAACGAAGAGGCCATGAACAGCCAACTTCGACTGAAAGTGCGTACCAATGTCTGTTCTGCCTATATGATTTATAAAGGACACCTTTTGTTCGAACGCCGTGGCAATGTGGTAGCGATAAGGATAGAGACGCGGTCGTGAAACGGAAGCCGTAACTGTATGTACAGATGTTCAGAGAGGGCATGTTCACCATGTTTCCTGCGTGTTCGTTAGTATGTGTGAGTTAGGCATGATTGGAAAGTGTACTTACGGCAATGTACTGTCCGTCCTCCTTCTTTCGGGCCCAGAACTCCTTCGCTTGCGCTTCGCTCAGGCGGCCCTTTTGCATCGCAACATCGATCAGAGACTCTTCGACACCTTCGCCCATGCCCTTACTAGAGCCACAGACAAAAATACGTCCGTCGAGGGCATTGATGACGAACCAGACAATATCAGCCTGTACTCGCACCTCGTCTTGGACGTATTTGACCTCGTTGGAACCTCCCACCTTGACCTTCCGGCTCTGGACGACCTTTTTGATTTCGCGTTCATGGTCGCCTAGTTCACCGGAGTAGAGCTCATCGAGCATGGAGTCTCGGACACCCTGGATGAGCCAGATCTTGTTGGCGCAGTTGGCGTTCTTGAGGCGGTTCAGGATGAAACCACGGAAAGGAGCCATGCCAACTCCCGCTCCGATGAGCACCATGGGGCCTTCACCACCAAATTGCTTTGACAGCGGGTTCGCCATGAGCCCGCGGAACATGGGGATGCGCAGATCGAGGATGCTGCGGGGATCGACACCTTCATTCTCGGCTGTGATGAAGGCGTGTGCCATGCGCTCCATGAAGCCACTGCCTACACCAGTACGTGTAGCACCCTCAGCATGCCAATCGGGTGTCTCATGGATTGTGACGGCCATCTCGATGAGGCGACGGGTACCGGGAAGGCCAGGGCGCGCCGACGAGATGTGTGGGTCGTTGGAGAGGGAGTAGAATCGAGGCATCAGCTGAGTGAGGACGGAGAGGAGGTGCGGTAGCGGCGGCTTCGACGAAGGGAATGCGCTGAGCATCTGTGAGACTGTGAAGTGAGAAGTAGTACGGAGATCGCAGAAGGCTGCTTGTCCTTGGGCTGAGCAGAGGTATGTCAGGATCTTCTTCTCGTTGGGGGCTTCGGCATACTCGGCGAGCACGCGAAGGAGGTTCTTGGTGGGCGGGTGCGACTGGATGTCGGCACACCAGGTCAGCAGTTCGCGTCTGGTTGTGACAAGCTCGCGCGCTTGGTCTTCGCCCCAGATGGTCGGCCATCTTCCAGTCTGCGTCTTGAGTGTGACTGGCTTGTCGCGGACAAACTTGGGGATGCAGAGGAGATCGAACAGCTCATCGACCATTTCCTGCGAGTTGGGAGGGCAGATGCCAACGGCACCACCAACCTTGAAGTCGACGCCTCCCTCGTCGGGGTAGTCGGTAACGTCGATGTCGAAATGGATGGTTCTCTTCTCAGCGCCCGGCTTGGTCAACTCGCGTGCGTGGTAGAGCGGCGCCGAGTAGACCTCGTAGGGCGGGTGTGGCTGAACGTACTTGGGCGGCGTCTTGTGCACCTGCGAGACGTACTTGGTGTCCTTGGATGGCAGAGACTCGAAGGACATGTTGGCGGGAGGGAGCGGAATTGTGTCGGTGAGCTCGCTGTCGAGGCCGAGCGGGCCTAGCTGGAGATTGAGGCTTCGGAAGGCATGGTTGTCGGGGACGACGACGGGTATGAAGTTGGGCGACGATGCGTCCGGGGCCAGTGTCTTGAGCAGACAGCATCCTCCACCGCAGCACTGGCTGATGAGCTTGGTGGCCGTCTCACCCTCGCCCAGTATCCGTCTGATGTCGTTTGGGTTGTCCGAAATGAGCGTGGTAGATGCGCGGCGAGGACGCGTCTGCCCAGAGAAATTGATAGCCGAGGTAGGCAATTCCTGTAGCTTATCGACTACTTCCTCGACACCCTGATCGGGCTCCGTCATTGGCGTCATAGGCGCCTCGGACTCATCGCTGCTAGTAGTCCACAGTGTGGATTCCCCCGAAGACTTGGGTGATGTCTGCTCTGGCTGCGCCTGCTGTGCCGGCGAGGGCCGGAGTGAGAGCTGTGGGATATCCTTTGGCTCGGCAGGAATTGGGTCGTCAGGGTGGGAGGTCGCCGTGGTAGGTATGGGGCTGGCCATGGTGGCTGTCGAGGTTGCCATGTGCCTGCGTGGAGTGAGGTGAAGGAGCGATGGGCGTGCTGCCGGGGACGCGACAAAGGGGACTGCTAGCGCGGACCATGATTAGCAAGAGCTGACTTGGTATGGCCATGGGGAATTCAATGCAACAGCAAGGCGCGGTGCGGGTGTGCATGGCGCACTTGCTTGTTGAACCGCGGACGACGGAGATGTGCGACCGCAGAGCATGTGGGGGACGGTGGTGGTTATCTGATGCTTTGATGCAACCGAATTTCTTATCAGATCGTGGCATCACTCACCTCGACTGGCTGGCAAACGAACACGACCGAGTGGCAGCCGCGTGCGGATTCCCGAGATAGGTGACACGATGGACAGTGACTGTGGATAAATTCGTGTTGGGCGAATTCTAGCCGTGGCAGAGGGTGTGGGCATGAGGTGAGGCCTGGTGGTGATGGACAAATGTTCGACAGAGGCCGCGCCCGGACGCTTTTCCTACTGCCGATCAACGACGCCTTCAAGGCTGAGATGAGCATCCCGAACGCCCACTTCTGCCGAATGACGCTTGTCAGCGCCCCATCGCCGAAACCGCTCGTATTCCCACTTGTCATGTCCTACTTTATCCGACATAGACCTAGATCAAACCATCTTGCGACTATCTTGGCTGCGCCCACGGCATCAGCCCCATCTCCTGATCATGGTGCTCACCGAACGCGTTATATTACACCACCAGCCTTCACCGCAACCACTATGAGCTGAAGCGCAGGCCTTCTCGGCACATAGTCGCGCAAATTCTGTAACATGCCATTGTCACGCCGCCCGGTCCTCGGTCTCTCGGCGGTTATCGCATCTGATAACCAAACTTCGGCTCAGAGCCCGACCCCGCGAGCTACCTATCGTGACTCCGGCCGCTGTCCCTCTCTGAAGACACTAATCCTGCCACGTTTCCCCTCATCTTGAGTGCATCCAGTACCTTCGCCAAAATGTCGCGATCGGGGTATTGCAGCGCTATTACGTCGTTGCAACGCCACACGAAAACTTACCGCACCAAGGCTCGAGTTCGCCCAATGTCAGGATATGCCTGATACTTACACCCGTATTCTAATCTAGACTGCCTCTAAACATGTCATAATACGCCACGGCAAGGCTGACAGACCATCACCCACCACCGCGAACGCGCGCAGGGTCCGCGTCACTATCGTGTTCCGCCATGGTGGAAGAACGTTGAAAACGCTCTCTTAGCGGCCCCACACGCCTCGAGTCTCAATTGCAGATCTGTGATGCAACTGTCACGACCCTGAACTCGGGCACTGTTCCATTCGTCACTCTGATCTGGAGGTTTGTGAGATCACTGAGAACCATTCTTACCGTTTGTAGTAATACGTGACTAACTCAGCTGCATTATGACGAAAACCCATACACCACCCGGAAAGCAAAGTCGCGATGGAATATCACGGTGAGTTAATGATCGATTCACACTGGTAGCGAAGAATGACTGCAATGAATGCATGATCGCATTTCCAATGCCTCACGCCAATAGGAAATCGAGCTCAGGCTTGGTACCTTCTTCTAGGGTTCATTCAGCGTTGAGCACGACTCAGAAAAAAGATTGCTCCGCGCAGCGCACTTGACAGGGTCTTCTGTACAACTGGTTGTGGCCCCGAAGAGACCGTGGTCGGGGATTGCTGCTTGCGCTATGCGTGTGCTGATTGCGTTTAGCTACCGAACGATTGGGCCAAGTCGTTTGCGTGTTGACTCACACTCACTCGCTTGGTGAT
Organism: Alternaria novae-zelandiae; assembly: GCF_023758075.1. NCBI lineage: Eukaryota > Fungi > Ascomycota > Dothideomycetes > Pleosporales > Pleosporaceae > Alternaria > Alternaria novae-zelandiae. Next base: position 641,133 of record NW_026056978.1, on the reverse strand, counting down.
TTTGTCTAGCTAGGTAGCTACCAAGCGTTTGCCTGAGACTAGCAACATCAGAAGCACCCGTCACCGCGAGCATTTGTGCGAACAACTGGCAGACTAAGCATACCCAAGTCGCATCCACGATACCCTGGACTACCTTTCTCAACTCAACTTCACTCCCGGGATCTATCTAACCATGTCACTTCTCACTGACGCCGATTGCGAGAGGATTTCAGCACGGCTGATAGAACGTTCGACAAGCGGCTACCACAACAACGACGGCTCTTTCCGTACGGACAATCCAGATGTCGAGGAAGATTGCCAGCTTCTCATGCTCCAGTTACTCCCCAACCCGGACAATCTACGGAGATTTCGAGACTGGAGCCAAAAGCAGTGCAATCTCAGTCGACAACTCCCTGAACCTGCAAGCGCCGCCGACCTCATCAAGACCATTGAAAAGACAAACTTTCTCTCCGAGGACTCCCGTACGACTCTTTGTGACATGCTGAGTACCGAGCTACGCTCATACGTCGGCCTGGGAACGCATCTCAACTATCACTATTGTCTGAGGACGGATCTCTTACAGCTAGTCCCCGAAGATTACGACATCGACGAGATGGACGCGCGCGACATCCTACCTGGATCTATACTCGGTATCAACCTGACCAAGACAAGCCCTCAGAGTAACAACCGGCGCAAGAATAACGATTCAGACGAATCCGCTTCCAGCAATTCATCCACTGGCAATGATGATACCGGTTTCACGTTTATGCAGCTGGGCAGGGTTGATTACCTCTCACACGAGTCGAGAGAGACCTACAACAAATTGTCCCACAACCCTGTACAGATGCCCTGGAGCGATTCCGGTTTTGTCCTCGTCGTGGCTATCGAACGGGACGGAACGCCTGGCGCGCCATGGCTGATCTTCAATTTCAAGCCTGAATCTGAGATCGAAGGCGACAGGGTCCGTATCCCGCGAACAGGTAGATTCTGGGGAACTCTTCTAGGAGACAAAACTCAGCGTTTGGCTGTGAAGCTTGGAGATAAAATGAGCGATCTCGAGGACAAGAAGCCGTGGTGTATGACAACGCAGTTCGGGACGGAATCCGAGGCCCAGATCGTCGCCGCGGTTTTCTCCAAGCTAACTTCCATCACGGGCGAGATACTTCGGCAGAAGATCCCCGACGTCAGTCGCAGTGGTTAGAGAAGCCGGAATCTTAGGTATCGGGCCGTTCTCCAAACGCAAACGTTTGGGTCATAAACGAGGTGACTCACTGATGGTACCATGGTTCACCCGAGGAGCTTTTTCACGCGACAAAGTTCCCTTTCTACACAGCAAGACTGAACTTGACCTCTCTCTCACTCTTTCTTTCTCGCTCACACTTAAACAAACAAACGTAAGGATACTATGTCATCTTTAACCGACGCCGATTGTGAGAGGATATTTGCAGAACTCATGGCTAGCGGCATGTCGAAAGCTGGCTATCCCAGCTCCAACGAGGACACGTCTCACCACCAGCCCCGGGATATAGATCAGCTCCTTCCCGACTTAGCAAGCATAGACAGATACCGCGAATGGAGGCTCAAGCAAATGGAGCAAGAGGCAGAGGAAGCACAACGCATTCGCCACAACCCACCACGTCCAACCGCCGCCGAACTCATCAAAGCGATCCAAGAGACCGACTTTCTCAATGAAAAATCGCGCGAAAAGCTCTATCACAAACTACACTGGATCAAAGATGGCGCACTCGAACTGGGAATGCATTGCGACTACCACTTCTGCCTGGTACCCGATTGCTTTGACCAACTGATGTACGAGGATGAAGACGTGGACTGGGATGTCGACGATACACGCGAGTGGCCGGAACTCACAAATATACTTGGCATCAACATATGGAAGGCAGCATCCGATGCCGAGACCGCAGGAGCCCAGCCCAAGGATATTGAGCCAGATCAATCTAGTGTCAAGAATGAGTCCAGAGGCAACGACGCCACAGGCTTTGTGTTTATGCAAATGGGCCGGGTGTTCCGTCTCAAGGATTGTGACGTGGAAAGTGACAAGAGAAGGGCCAAAAACAACGAAAAGCGGACGTCTTGGTCTGACTCTGACTTCGTCCTCGTCGTCGCTATCGAGGAGAATGGAAGAGCAGGAGCGCTGTGGTTGGTGTGTAACTTCAATCCAGAAAATGAGATTGGATGCGGTCGCATCAAGCTCCCGCAATCATACCGGGACTGTGGCAATACTTTGGGAGACTATGTTCAGTACAAAGCTCTCAAGATTGCGGAGAATATTGGGGAGCTCAAACAAGGCAAGGCATGGGATGTTACAATGAAGTTTGGCAGCGAATCTGACATACAAATCGTACCCGCCGTCTTTGATGGAGAGGGGAAAGAGAAGAGGCTCTTGCGACACAAGGTTCGCAAGGAAGAGCTTACGGAATGGCTTGAGGTCTAACCTCGTACGCGACATCCAGTCATTGCTGTACCCTAGCTCACGATCTCCTACACCAACAAACAACACACAACCTTTCAGCCTCATGGAATACGCTTATCATTAAGACTACGCAACCTTCCTAGTCTAATACTTCCCACTCTCCTTCACCAACCCCTCCTTCTCATTCTCCGCCTTAGGCTTCAACGCCCACTCCGGCGCCTCATCAATCTCATCCTCCTCAGCCTTATCCCCCTCCTCCTTAGTCTTATGCACACTACTCGGCAAATGCTCCGCAGGCGCATACACCGTAATCAACTCAAGCGGCTGATCCCCCTTGGTAACGAACTGATGCTGCGTCCCCGCCGGCACAACAACAACATCACCGGCTTTAACCTCTTGGTCCTTGCCATTCACCGTCGCGAGCCCTTTGCCGGATGTGAAGAGCAGGATCTGGTCGACAAGATGGACTTCGTCGCCAATCTCGCCGTTGACGGGGACTTCCATGGCGACGATTTGCGAGTAGAGGCCTGTGTGGAGGACGGTGCGGAAGTCGCCGAAACTGCGCTTTTCGGACATGAGGCCGGGGAAATGCACCATTTCGTGTTTGGGCGGCGCGTTCTCGCGGTTGCCGACTTTCTTCAAGGCGTCCATTTTGGCGGCGTAGAGGCGGGGGGCGGTTGTGCTGAAGGTTTTGGTGATGGGGACTGGACTTCGCTTTGTGAGTGTGGATGTGGAGAGGCGGAGGAGACGGGATGTGGTGTTGAGCATTAGGGAGGAATTGGTTTGGAATGGATGGGTTTTTGGGTCGAGTGAGATGGGGATTATATGGCACGTTGCTTTCGCATCACAAGTGCCCCTCTATGCGTTCGATTAGGATAGACATGGTAGAAAGTGCGGGGCAATGGGATCGAAGCGTAACCAAACAAGGCGAGATAGGGAATGTTCAAGCAAGATTCCCTAGCCAACATGTGCTGTTGCCTGGAAGGGGGTTCCGTCTCGAGTGAAATGGTCGCAAAACCTGTCTCCATATAACGGGTAACAAGTGCAATAGCCAAGAGCTTCCGGGATAGTGGACAGTAGCGGACGTAGTGTACATTAGAGAAGGCTGTCGCCCACTCCAGTAGAGCCATCGAGACAAGTGGTGAAGTCGTCAAGGAAATCGCAGAAGTTGCTATGTGCCTTCGTTGCACGACCGCATATGCATTGTTGTACCGCAAACGATTGTTGTGAGTACTTCCTTTTGTGGCTTGTCTTTTGTGGGCACATCCGGCCTGTCGCTGGTATCAATCCTGTCTCCATGCTCAGTGCTGACTAGATGGCAGACGAGTGTTGTGATGAGATCATCGAGCACACCGACACAACCGTAACAGTGACCGTACTCCAACCTCCTCGGGGGCGATATCAGTGCAGCCCCGACGTAACAGGGACTTGTATGTGGTCAAGTGATGGAGGAGCAACCCCTGCGTGTATGAAACGGACGTCCACGTACTCAAAGGGTCTGAAAGGGGGCATCTTTCCAGGAACAGATTTCTGTCACTGCCGGTGTTCATATCCTATCCAGTACGCAGTGTGACTGCATCTTGAGATACGGCATCGGACCGTGCAAGATTTAATGTGGTTCTGCGACCAGCGGCCTTGCATTCACATCCTGCCTAAGGGCGGGTGACTGCTGACTCGGACCGATTCGATCGCTGAAGGGATCGTCCGCCAACGGTTTTCTCCGCAGCTCAGGCACGTTCCCATAGTCATTACTGGCGATAATTCTCTGCTACGACTCGTCGAGTGACATCGTCGAACTCGGCGAGAAGAAAGATGTTGCGACTACACTTACATGTCCGGTGCAAGACTAGCATAGTGCTCTCTGGACTACCGATTCGATAGTCAGAAGGCTCGAAACTGAGGTTTGCGTGTAGCTCGACACGGGCATTCGAGGTGGAGCAGGCACGTGGCGTGGAGACGCGTCGGGAAATTGCTGATGGCCCAATTAGTCCAGACAGCGCTAATCCTCCACCAGTTCGGTAAAGCCAGGGTCAAGGCACGGGTAAAATCTCCAACGGCCGTCTCGTGGTTGTAGCGCAATGTCAACAAAAGGCTGCGTCATGGAAGGTCTACCGTGCGCGTTGTGAAGGCACTAAGCTGTGTTGGTCAACGCTACGCCGCTTAGGAAACATTCGGGCCGATCCAGGAAGGAGTGTGCCTGAGTGCTGGCTTCCGACGATCGGGCAAAGACACCACCGTACTTTCTGTAAAATCGCGACTCAGTAGATTGCGCGACCACATCATGGACTGCAACTTCAAATATAGTTGAGAAACTGGAGACAAGAAACTGCAGGTCGTCTACACTAGAAGACGCGCATACGGGCCGATCGTTCACGTTGTAACGGTGAGATGTGGCTGAGCGGACTGCAACCCACTGACAAGGAACAAAGAGCCGCTCTGAGAACGACCAATGCAGCGAAAATACCAGTGCGATGGCAGCCCTATCTAAGCTGTTCTCGCTGAATGGGTCATACCAATGAGTCGCAGGAGACGTCTACGATAGTCCGCATCGAAGCCGCGAGTTCCGCGCCCTGGCAGTTCTACCCCTGATGCCGATCCCAATCGACACCAACACGATGACCTGAAGCGCACAGCTTATGACTCGGGTCTGTTAGAGGCACAGCGAAATAGGAAGAGCTTTGGAAACCTGAAAGCGGCGTCGCGCATGGCGCATGCCCTTGAAGGAATCTTGATTAAGGTTCCTCTTGGTAAGGCGAACTAAATGAATTCAAGGATGCATATCTGGAAAAGCCACGACCGACAGTATCTATGCCAAGCTGCCAGCCTCAAGACAAGATACGGTGAGGCTGTCAAATCTGCCATACTCCAGCTAGAAATTACTCGAGCGGGGCAAAGGACCCGTGCTGGTGGTTTCCACCTTGATGGGGTCACCAACAGCGATCTACGCTCATGATACCACTTCATAATGGCCGAATGCATGGGTCACTCCAGTGGATCAACTACGGACACCCTGGAATCAGGCTTCGTCATGTCGATCGACATCCTACTGGTCTTCCTAATGCACACAACGGTGATATACCGGACATTACTGTGCTGCCACACTTGTACATGGTGTGGCGTTAGGAGAGAGACGTTGGAGTGGGTGAGTATATAAGTACTATCGGCTCCGACTTCAGTAGTAGTATCATCCAGCTACAGATCCACAGTCATTCCTTTTTTACGACACTCGCTTTTTGCTCCAACTATTTTACAGTCTTTCCAAGAACCCTAATCCTCCCAAGATGCGTTTCAACGTCCCCGCCATTCTTGCAGCCGCCGCTGTTGCGAACGCCGCTGTTATTCCCCAGATCCCCAAGGTTGATGGCGTCGTTGGTGGCGCCACATCTGGCGTCTCTTCCACCGTCAACGTGAGTACACTACAAGTCGCCTTATGATTACTCAACTGACAACTTCAACAGAAGGTTGAGGGTGTCGCAAGCCCCAAGATCAATGCCTCCATCGGTCGCCGTGTCAACGCAAAGGTCGGCACCAAGTTTGGCTCCGTAGACGCCTCCGTCGACCCCAGGAAGATCAACGCCAACGTTGGTGCCCACATCACCAGTCGCCAGGTCCCTGATGTTAAGCCCATCGTTGGTGGTGCTACCTCCGGCGTCACCTTCACCGTCAACGACGTCAAGAACGTCGGTGCTGACGCCAAGGTCGAGGCTCTCGACGACGTCGTCGAGGTTGAGGTTGGCAAGCGCCAGGAGCTCCCTGTCGCTGGTGACCTCGTCAACGGTGCTACCTCCAAGGTCACCTCCACTGTCGACCACGTCAAGAACATCGATGCCAAGGTCGATGCCCTCGGTGCTTCCATCGACGCTTCCATCGGCAAGCGCCAGGACCTTCCCGTTGTTGGCGACCTCCCCGTTGCTGGCGGCGCTGCCGGCGACGTTACTTCCAAGGTTGGCTCTACTCTCGCCGACGTCCAGAACCTGAACGTCAACGGCATCGCTGAGGGTGTCACCGCCCCTGTTGCCCCCGTTGTTGACGGTGTCGAGTCTGCTCTCAAGCCTGTTGTCGACGGTGTCGAGCAGGCTGTTGCCCCTGTCACTGGCGCTGTCTCCGGCCTTGTTACCCCCATTGTCAACGACGTCAAGGACAGCGCTCTCGGTGCCGTCAACGGCGTTACCTCCAAGGTTGAGTCCACTGTTGGATCCACTGTTGACGACGTCAAGAACACCACCGGTTCCGCTTCCGCTCTTGGCCAGTCCGCTGATGCTGCTGTTGAGAAGCGCCAGGTTCCCGACGTTGCCCCCGTTGTTGGTGGTGCCACCGGTGCCATTGAGCCTGTTGCCAACACTGCCACTGGTGCCGTTAAGCCTGCTGTTGACACCGTCGAGGGTGCTGTCAAGCCTGCCGTCGACACCGTCAAGGGCTCTGTTGAGCCCGCTGTCAACACTGTCAAGGGTGCCGTTGAGCCCGTTGTCAATACTGTCTCCGGTGTTGTCTCACCTGTTGTCGACAACGTTAAGGGCGTAGCCGGATCTACCGTCAAGACCGCCACCGACAAGGTCGGCTCCACCGTCGACGATGTCAAGAACATTGACGTCTCCGCTGATGTCCTCGGCGCTGCTAAGGTCGACGCCTCCCTATAAAGGCGCTGCTAAGCTATGACGGTCATGCTTCGAGCGTTACGCAATCTTTCCAGCGTCCATCAGCGAGACGCATTTGTACATATATCCTAATCTGTAGTAACATCTAATCAGAAATACCCCCCATAACTTCATTCATTGCCTGTGAACCTGCCAAACCGAAAGTGTCTTGTGAGCTCATTGGACTGAAGAAGGTAAAGTCATCTTTGTTTGTCATTCTGTGCCATTTCCCACCCCTCGAGCTGTCCGCGCCATGTGTTGAATTATGATCATTTTGCCGTCTCTTTGGATCTTCTTGTTTGTATTGTCTTAGTGATTATCGTACGCCTGATGTAAGAAGTGATCTGTATGTACTAAAGTGCATGAAATGAAGGTGAGACCTATCCGAAGTGTTGAATACCTGGCTTGGGTAAGAGAAACTATTACCCAGTCTTAGCTCCATGACAAGTGAGAGGCTCTTGGGTTCCGCTGCCGCTGATTGATAAGCAATGTACCTACAACGCTCCTTCCCTCGAGTCCAACATCCTCTTCTTCCTCAACAACAATAACTCTATTTCAACATAGTCGAAATGGAGTCCCCCAGCAACCCACACAAGCGACAGAAGCTCGGTTTCGAGAGGTAAGTCGTGGACAACATTGAAGAAAGGCACACTGACAGTGTTGGTTCCAGCTACTCAAATTCCAGGGTCTTATCCGACATCACGATTCGATATGGAGTCTCAGGAGAGCGGACCTTCGAAGCGCACAAAGTAGTGCTAATCGCAATGTCGTACTGGTTCAAGGCAGCTTTCACTGGACAGTTTGCAGTAGGACTATCTTCCGATGATAGAGATGCATCCCTTACTGACGTACGAAGGAAAGTTCCGCCAGAGAGATCACTCTGAAAGAAGACGATCCCGATGCTCTACTCTTGATGCTCAACTTTGCATACGATCAAAAGATACCAAGTCTGGATGACGTTGACAACGTTATTCGTACTGCCCGTAGCATCCGAGATTGCTTAGGCTTGTACCGCGTCGCTGACAAGTACGACTTTCCTCAGTTCCTGGATCGGGTCATCTCAGTGTTCAAATGTAGCATTGGTTGGTGGTCGATGCAAGTGCGATCAGGCGACCCAGTCCCCATAAATGCCGTTTTACATCAAGAGTTCTGTGGATTCGTCAGAGATGTCTATGATATTGTTGGTTCGGAACATCATCCTAGTCATCCATTGGTAGATGTGTTGCTAGGATTTGCAGACGACCCGCGATCCACATATATGGTCAACCGCATCGGTCGCCAGCCACTCATAGCGTCGGCCTGTCGGGAAGTGGCAGAATTTGGACGGGACATCTTTCTCCATTTGATGGCAAAGACTGGAGTCTTACATCAGGATGGCGGTATCGTGACGGAGGCACTCTGTATCGCGGCTAGCAGAAGATGTCCAGAATGCGAGGAGATTGTGTTGATGGCCGAGCTGAAGGAAAATGATTGGAAGGGTCACTGTCCTCGTTGTGGTGGTTACCAACTAGACTGGCGGCCAGAAATGCTGTCTTACGAGGAAGACAAATTCAGTTAGGAAGGACAACAAAGCAAATGATAATACCTGGGCATTCTTGCGTAGCTAGAAGAGTGGTAGCGCGGTCTTGCCTCGGCAGCGGAGATGTCCGGCACTACCGGCAGGCCACCCTGAGCTAGGTTTCAACTTTCCAATGTTTCCCCCTCGAATTGCTGTCCATGAACTTGCGATTCCACCAGCCTGCCACTTTAACGACGTTACGACCCCTTGACGACCATTTTGCATCTCTCGCTCTCTTTTCTGTCTTTCTGAACTGTTAGAGATACTCCGCGTGGCTCCCATATAGCTCGGAACTGTCTGCGCCCATCCATACCTAGAACACACGCCCTCGCGCAATCACGCCTCACCGCTCCAGACTGCAGCTGCTCAGCTCACTCGACTTGTTATCGCACTCGCTCTTTACATCGAAACACCACACCCTCCTTACCTGCCCACCATGCCCGAAACAACCAAGGTCGTGCCCCTCACCTGCCACGGCCACTCGAGACCTGTGCCGCATATTCACTTCTCGTCCCTGGTCGACGAGGACCAGTACTACATTATATCAGCATGCAAGGATAACAACCCCATGCTCCGCGACGGAGTCACGGGAGATTGGATTGGCACCTTCCTGGGCCACAAGGGCGCCGTCTGGCAAGCGAGACTCTCCTCGGATGCCTCACTAGCAGCGACGGCCTCTGCGGATTTCTCTGCGTAAGTGCTTCCGATTACCGTGAGCGACGATGGTACTAATACTCTACAGCAAGGTCTGGGACACGCACACCGGTGAAGCCCTACACACTCTCTCGCACAACCACATCGTCCGCGCCGTCGCGTTTCCCAATCAGCCCCACCCCCAGATCCTCGCGACAGGAGGCATGGAGAAGAAATTGCGCATCTACGATCTTTCACGTAGCGACGCGACGAGCTTCGAGATTGGCGCAGGTGTCCACGCCGGAACCATCAAGTCGATCGTGTGGACATCGGACCCGAATGTCATAATCACAGCAGCTGAAGACAAGAAGGTGCGGTGGTGGGACTTGCGCCAAGAGTCTACAATCGGCGAGCACGCCGTCGAAGGCACTGTTGGCTCTTGCGAGTTGGATAACACCTCCTCGGAGGGCATTTTGAGCGTGGCTGCTGGAAACAGTGCCTACTTCTTCAACAGCCAGTCGCCCGGATCGCTCATCAAAAGCATCAAGACACCGTACGAGATTGCCAGTGTGGCCCTGCACAATGGCGAGCGGAAGTTTGTTACTGGTGGTAGCAACCAGAATGATACCTGGGTCAGGGTCTGGGACTTCAACGAGGAGAAGGAGCTCGAGACCAATAAGGGCCACCACGGACCTATCTGGTCGGCAAGCTTCTCGCCTGACGGAAAGCTCTACGCGACAGGCAGTGAGGATGGAACAGTCAAGCTCTGGAAGTTCACATCCGGCCCGTACGGTCTGTGGAAATAGGATTTCGCATGACCGGCGCTGCTCCATGCCACATCTATGGCCAGATGCAACATTCCAGCACCCCCATAATAGCAAATACGAGACAAGTAGCATTTACCACTTTGGACACTTTGGACAAGCTGTTGCAATCCCGATTCTTAACAATGACATGTATGGAACAGGTGAGCAGAAGCGCTGCGAGACCATATCGTAATCGCAGCGTTGGAGTTGACATTACATTCGCGCGCTATCTCAGGCTACTCCAACCAGGGTAACTGTACCCGCGGAATTATCCGATTCGACATGCCGAAGGATCAACAACACCAATGGCGTGCAGCAACATCATCCGCCTGCATATGCTACGGCCGGCCTAGGTAGCGATGTGCAATGCTCAACACAACGATAAGACTGCCTTGGCAAGATAGCCGATAGCTGCGTTCACGGCCGTTGCCAAGGGTGGGAGGCCTTGACTGGTGCACTTAAGTACAGATGCCATGACCTCGTTGTCTGTATTGTATCCCCGAACATTACTGTCGCCTGTTAGAAGTCGCTGCCGGGGTCTTCGGTTATCTCGTCTCTACCCCTCCCTGCTCAATCACTGGATCCGGATTTGAAGCAACAACACATTCAGCAGCTGAGGAGAGTCAGGATGGGAGAGAAAGAGGAGATCTCGCCAGCGCGAGAGGCTAGCATCGATGAGGGGCAACTTGCTGCTGAGAAGCAGATGCGCGATATCGGTGCAGATCTGTATCTCGAAGTCCAGCAATACTCAAGAGAAGAGCTGGAAGCAGAACGCAAAGTCGTCTTGAGAAAGATCGATTGGGTCATCATGCCAATGGTACGTTCTCTCCATTTCATTTTCACTAAACCACGAGACAGCATAGCTAAAGAACCCACCCAGATCTGCATAACATACATGATCCAATTCCTCGACAAACTCTCCCTAAACTACGCAAACGCGTACACCCTAACCCCCGACCTGGGTCTCCAAGGCGACCGCTACGGCTGGGTCGCCGCCATCTTCAACTTCGGCTACCTCTTCTGGGCTTTACCTGCAAATTACCTCATCCAACGCCTCCCAGTCTCGAAATACACCGGCCTAATGATCCTCCTCTGGTCCATCCTGCTCTGCTGCCACGTCGCAGCGAAAAACTACTCCGGCATGCTAGCCCTCCGCTTCTTCCTCGGCATGTTCGAAGCCAGTATCAGCCCGGCCATCATGAACATAGTCAGCATGTTCTACCGCCGCGACGAACAGCCCGTTCGCATGTGCGTGTTCCTCGCTTTCAACGGCATGGCAACGATGGTCGGAGCGCTCCTCGGCTACGGCCTCGGTCACGCGCACTCCGCGCATATCAAAACGTGGCAACTCATCTTCCTCGTCATCGGCCTCTTGAACTTCGTCTGGGCGTGGGTGTTCCTCTGGGTCATGCCTGATAGTCCTTCCACCGCCAAGTTCCTGAATCATAAACAGCGTATCGTGGCGATTGATCGGATCGCGAGTAATATGATTGGTGTGAAGACGAAGCAGTTTCAGAAACATCAGGCGCTGGAGGCCGTGCTGGATTTTAAGGTGCTGTGTATTAGTTTGATTGGACTGTGCTGTGGAGTTATTAATGGGGGTGTGTCGAACTTTTCGTCCAGTCTTATCAGGGGATTCGGGTTTAGTGGCATTTATGCTACGTTGCTTCAGCTTCCGACGGGGGCTATTGAGTTTGTTGTTGTACCGCTGTGTGGACTTGCAGCGGGTTACTTCAGGGATACAAGGTGTCTTATCCTGGCTGTGGTCTGTTTACCGCCACTGGCTGGGTTGCTGGGGATTCGACTTACGCCGCTATCGGAACGCTGGAGTCTTGTTGGATGCACGTGGCTACAGTACATCATTGGTGCGCCGGTTATCTTGTCCTGGAATCTGCTTACGACGAACATCGCGGGTCACACGAAGCGTAGTACCGCAAACGGGATGTGGTTCGTTTTCTACGCGGCGGGCAATATTGCAGGAGCGAACATCTTCTTCGCGAGGGAGGCGCCGCGTTATTTCTCGGCATTGACGGGGCTCATCGTTTGTTATTGCGCAATGGTGGTGATAGGAGGTGTACTGGCTCTGTGGATGGGTTGGGAGAACAAGAGGAGGGATAGGATGTATGGTCAGGGCGAAGATGATCAGGCCATTCGGGATGGATTCAGCGATTTGACGGATAAACAGGCGAAGCGTTTTAGATATGCGCTGTAGAGTTCGTGGACGGTTCAATGGAAAGATATCTATCCTTACTACGTACTTGTCTCATGAAGAAATGTTCATGCTCTGTAGGTCCTTTGCAACGTCATCCCCCGTCACATCATTCTTATCCACATTACTTGAGAAGTATCCAATGCCTTTGCATCCACCTTCATCATCAAATTCCACACCAATAATCTCCTTTGCTACCCACTGTGCAGTCTTGGCATGCAGACTGGGTTCCATCAGCACATCCTTCCTCTTCCCTCCATACACCTTGCTTCTTCCCTCAGCAAGTGCCTGGAACACTACCATCTGGTCCCGCAGGTACTCGTCCACGCAGCCACCATGCTCGATCTCTGTTAACAAATCATCGGACACCTTCTTCACGATGGTGGGGATGATCTGTTTGAGCTTCCCAGCACGGAACCCACGATCGTATAGCCAGTCGCGACCAAGCTTCATGCCGGTGGACGTGGTAGCTACTAGAAGGAGGTAGTAACGTTTGTCGTGGTGTGAGTCCTCGAAGGTAATATCAACCCTATTATCGTGATCGCCCGTATCGCCGAAGAAACGAGATTGGCGTCTCTCAAACATGACATCGAGTTCCTCGCGAAACTGCCGCTCAGTATCTTTGGGTGCGATGATGGTCGCCGTTACACTGGTATTTTCTCCTCTGTCGAGCAACTGAAATGCTGATAGTCTCTCTTTCATAGGCGAAATTGTGTACGTGACGCTGCCAACAGTGGCACTTCCTTGTGACCAGCCCCGCGAATGGATCTGAATGCCGATGTGTGGTATGCCGATAAGCTCCAATGTTGGTATGAGGACCTGTCCACCATAATCGATGGACGGGGAGTTGGAAACGTTGGTGCCTCCATCGATACGTATACGTATCGGCGTTTCAACTCCAGAGAAGATGATGTACGGTAAGATGGCCTGAAAGACGAGATTAACACTTCCGGGGGTGCTTTGTTTGATCCGCACGTCGCCAGCATCGAGTACGCTGTTGAATTGTTCGACGATCTCGGATGGTATGAAGGTGATTTCCTTGCTCTTGAGGCCTGCACCGTTGATGTTGGCGTTGCTTGCCTGGCCTAGCCACTGCACACAGGTCAAATGCTGGGCTTTGAGTCCCCCGCCGCCGGACCGCTTGCCCCGGATCTTGCTGATGCGGATTGGCTTCCTGGTTAGGCTCGAGAGACAGAGGGCGACCCGTAGGAGCTGGCCTCCACCTTCGAGGGTCGTGCCGTCTAGATGAATGGGTATCTGGGTTTGAGGTGTGGACGCCATGGCTACGAACAATGCTGCCGTACGACTGTGCAGCTCATCGATGAGTTATGTGCAACAGGAGAACAGATTCTGAGATGCATCGCTGTTGGGGCTGAGACATCCGTTGATGCCTGGTGTATGAGTGAAGATGACTCAGGCGGTCGCGCCTTCCTTTCACGCCACGAATGAGCCTAAAGGCCACCCGTATGTAGCAGGTGTATATTGAGTCATATTTGCACCTTCTTCGTTTGAGAGATTGAACTTCCTCTGTGGAAACCCCATCGATTTGGCGTGGGGGTGAACAAGGAGATGACCTAGAGCGCGCGAAGCTGCAGCATTCCGCGGCGATGACGTCGTTCAGTCTCAAACATTCAGACAATAGACATCGATAAAAACACTAGGCATCTAGAACGTGATGATTGCAAAGACCCTTGAACGCGGGCGTGAAGTTGGTGGTGCCCTGCTTCAGGGACTCTCGGAGATCGAGCCGCGGCACGCAAGCGATCGACGCGGCGGTCCTGTCGTCATCAGCGAGGCGCCGAACTTTTGATTGACATGTCCGAAGTCGTCCACTCCCACGTCCGCACGTCCACGGCCATGTCGAATGCCTCAATAACGCCCCAATTCCATCTTCACGTCCGGTAGCCGCCTCGTCTACCCCCCGCCAGCCATGCGCGCTCCGCTGGCTTTCTCCGCAAAGGCCTGGCACGGCCCAGGCAACGGAGCCCTCTTTTCAAATATACAGTCGCGCATCTCGACGACAACACCCGCCATTGCGAGATCCTTCGTTACCACACCGATACCGAAAGCTTCAATACCCAAGGCGTTACCGAACAGCTGCGCGCCGTCTCTCTCTGCACCGTCATCCATACTACGACTCGCAGTCGCGGGCACCACACGCAACAATGGCCTACACACACCAGCTCGCATGTTCACGACATCGCGACTGTTAGCCGAAGCCTCAAGCAATGCCAAGCCTGCGAAGCAGCGCATATCATACAAAGAGGAAATCAAACAAAAGGGCATCGTAGACTTGGAAGAGCACGACGGCGAGCCCGAGAACGAGGAACAAGGCTTTGCAAAGTCCGAAAAGGCAGCGCAGGCAAAACAGGTCAATTTGAGCGCCAAACTCAGCAAAGACGGGTCTGGCTCTAGTGGTGCACCAGGCGGCATGAAGGAGATCTGGAGGCTGATCAAAATTGCCCGACCTGAGCTGGGCGTGCTCTCCTGGGCCTTCCTGTTCTTGCTCCTTGGTTCTGGCATTTCTCTCTCGGTACCCTTCTCAATTGGCAAGATCTTGGACGCCGCTACTTCGACTGAGAACACCAATGGTCTGCTCTTTGGTGTGTCGCCATCCATCTTCTACTTCGGACTGGCAGGTGTTTTGACGACCGGCGCTGCCTTCAACTTTGGACGTATCATCATCCTTCGAATCGTCGGAGAGCGCATCGTCGCACGTCTCCGATCGCAGCTGTACCGCAAGACCTTCGTCCAAA
The DNA here is from genome assembly GCF_023758075.1 of Alternaria novae-zelandiae. Lineage (NCBI taxonomy): Eukaryota > Fungi > Ascomycota > Dothideomycetes > Pleosporales > Pleosporaceae > Alternaria > Alternaria novae-zelandiae. The sequence continues at coordinate 626,127 of NW_026056978.1, read as the reverse complement.
ACGCCGAATTCTTTGACGCGAACAGAGTTGGAGATCTCATCTCCCGTCTCGGTTCGGATACCATCATCGTTGGAAAGAGCATCACACAAAACTTGTCCGACGGTCTACGTGCGCTCGTTAGTGGTGCAGCTGGTTTTGCCATGATGGGTTTCGTCAGTCTGAAGCTTACCGGTATTCTCGCCCTGATTGCCCCGCCTGTCGCACTCGTCGCCTTTTTCTCCGGTCGATCGCTGCGAAACCTCAGTCGTAAAATCCAGAAGAACTTGGGAACATTGACCAAGATCGCCGAGGAGCGGTTAGGGAACGTCAGAACAAGTCAGGCTTTCGCTGGCGAGGTTCAAGAAGCATCACGATACAACCGGCAGATCAAGAGGATATTCGCTTTAGGAAAGAAGGAAGCCGTGGTTGCCGCGAGTTTTTACGGAAGCACTGGACTCATGGGCAACCTGACCATCATCTCCATCCTGTATGTTGGCAGTAACATGGTCAAGAACGGCGTCATCTCTATCGGTGAGCTCTCCTCGTTCTTGATGTACACCGTCTATGCTGGTTCTAGTATGGTTGGTCTTTCCGGCTTCTACGGTGAGATGATGAAGGGTGTTGGAGCTGCCAGTCGTCTCTTCGAACTCCAGGATCGCAACCCAACAATATCGCCCACCAAGGGTCTACCAGTGAAGTCGGCTCGAGGCCCCATCGAATTCAAGAACGTCAACTTCAGCTACCCGACCAGACCAGCGGTTACCATCTTCAAGGACCTCAGCTTCAGGATTGAGCAGGGTACCAATGTAGCCATCGTTGCACCCAGTGGAGCTGGAAAGTCTACGGTCGCCAGTCTCCTTCTACGTTTCTACGTCCCCAACTCTGGAACCGTGACCATCGACGGCCGAGACATCACCACCTTGAACGCAAAGCAATTGAGGAGGAAGATCGGTTACGTCGGTCAAGAGCCCGTACTCTTCTCTGGCACAATCGCGGAGAACATTGCATATGGCGTACCCAACGCTACACGCGCTGAGATCGTGGCTGCTGCCCGAAAGGCCAACTGCCAGTTCATAAGCGATTTCGTATGTACAACCCCTATCATATGGGAGCCCCGCTAACAAGTACAGCCTGATGGCCTTGAAACACACGCTGGTGCCAGAGGTACTCAACTCTCCGGAGGCCAGAAGCAACGTATTGCCATCGCACGAGCACTCATCAAGAAGCCCGATATCCTTATCCTCGACGAAGCCACGAGTGCTCTGGACGCCGAGTCCGAAACTCTTGTGAACCAAGCGCTTAACAAGCTTCTCCAAGAGAACAACACAACTATTAGCATCGCCCATCGTCTGTCAACGATCAAACGTTCCGACCGTATTATCTGCATCGACTCTGAAGGTAGGGTAGCCGAGGAGGGCACCTACGAACAGCTCAGCTCGAACCCAGAGGGCGCATTCAACAAGCTCATGGAATGGCAGATGAGCGGTGGTGACGTGCCTGCTAAGGACGTCAAGGCCCCAAAGCCTCCGGAAGAAGAGGAAATCGAGCGAGAGCTTGATGAGGAGAAGGAAGAAGCTGCTGGCCGCAACCGTGTCTAGTGAAGCTGCATCTTTATTTGTATCATATCCAATGGCAGTCGTGGCGATTTTGCGCGACTCTCCTGCTTCTTCATGGAAGCAACGGTGGGCAAGCCCGCCACCAACAATGAACCTCCACATAGCACCAGGGTTGCTGCACGCTTGGGCCAAACCACGCATTCCAAAAGCAGAATGCGCTCCGCAGGGAGATCAGAGAGATCGCCCTCTCGCATGGCGCTATTGGAGTGGTGCGATTTGATCACATAAGAACTTATACGATCAAGCTCCTATATTGCCATAGCCTAGGATATAGTTCACGTTCTGACTACCCAAGCATGTGAGGCTTGCAACTACAATCAAACAATCATTCTCCTCTCAACATCACTCTACACTCTGCATAACATGTCGGGACGCTCCGCTAGCTCCATTAGCACCCTGATCGCACCCTGCATCGCCATGTCATCACATAATCAGGTACGACACCACTCATAGCACGCACCACAACCCGATACATGAGAGGCTACCAATCAAGGCTCTACTGAACACACTAGCGTACTCAACGAGGCAATCTCCCCGTACATCGTGAGGTAACGCGATGGTGACGTCATGCATACCGCGCAGTCTAGACCCTCCACACCTAACGCGCGCTGACACGTTGTATACCGTGTAGTCAGACAGGTGCCTATCAACTCCCGCCTGTGAAGTTACTTTTCTTATCCTTCATATGATCACTGTTATTGACACTCTTTATTCGTAAATACACCCCTCTGCACGCTCGCAGGCTATTGATCTTCAGCCATGTCGTCCTCCACAGCCAGCAGTATTCCCAAGGCCAGTATCAGGGACCTCCCCGACGAACTACTTCTTCAAGTCACTCCTCATCTAATAGTCGAGCCGCGCTTCGACCGAAGCGCCTACGGAAATCTAATATCCCTCGCCGCTGCGAACACTCGCTTCCCCGGAGTCATTCGGACCACCTTTCACGAGCTCAAAGCACTTACTCTTCCCCTTCCGAAAGCATTCGCCTTGTTTCGAACGCTCCGGGATTTCCCCGCCAACGAATGGGCGGAGAAAGTCGAGTCTCTTGAAATTACCCATTATGTATCTCCTGAGGCTCGGAAAGCAAACTACGGTGGCGATGAAGACGGCTGTATGCGAAGACCCTGGAGCAGTGTCCGAGAATGTGAACTTCGGCGCAGATTGCGCGCTGGGCTTCTGCGGTACGTGGATGCGCGACGCCGGTCACGAATGCCGTCAAGACAGTTCGCTATCGAGACCGAAGTTACTTTCCGAACAGATTGTCTAAACGTTATCCGGGACACTGAAGACATGAGTAACCACAACAAGCGGATGTGGGAAGACGCGCTCCGAGCAGGTCACAACAACGCTTTCCTCGCTCTACTCCTGCTGGCGCTACCAAACCTAGAAGAATTGCTTCTCGGTGGCGGTCATATGTTGCACTATCCGATGTTGCTCAGGGATGCAGACCCATGGCAAGGACCAATGAGCCCGCAGGTTGATGGGCGACGTCACTGGACCAATGACCCCTCGACGCAACAACTACGAGAGTACAAGTACCTCGCTCAAGTCTTCGAATCCAAGTACTCGCGACTCACCAAGCTGGAGCTGCCATCCTCATGGAGTGGTATAACACGCTCTCGGGCTCAACGAATCTCGCCCATATACTACCATTTCGACGACTTACAGACGTTGATAATACCGGAGTCTGCGCTTCCACCTAGTCACGTCGTGCTGGCCAACGGACTCTTATTCTCGGTACTGCCGGTGAGCCTCAAGTCTTTGACTATTGTCGATTGTATGGTTCTCACGTCGGGGTTTGTGAGACGCTTGCTGAACGACACCGTTGTCGATCCGACTACTTATCTTCCAGGTCTGCGCTCAATCAGTGTATACTACATCGGCCAGCCCTTCTACACGCTCGAATACACAGACATTATAAGCGCGAAAGCACTCGGAATTACGATCGACTGTTTCTTCTTGGACAACGTAAAGCCGACAACGGAGCTGATGGCTTCAGATGTGGGAGGTCAACCATGGAAGTTGAGTACGGACGAGGTATTTGGAAGGGCGAAGATTCCAGCACTAGATCGAGGTGTTTGTGAAGTGGCTGGATATTGGGTGGGGAGCAAGCAAAAAACGGGTCGTCCAACTGGTAGAGCGAAGGAGCATTTTCGAAATCGACGTGGCTAGTGGCGTGGACATCAAAGTCAATGGGCTTGGTCGTCGAGTTCAGGGGATGTGCATTGTTGGCCTTCCGATATATATTTTATCTCATGCTCTAGCTGCCGTATAAGTTCATAGGAACCATTCGAGTTGATGATACAAACATGTTTCTCGTCGCAGTGATGCTAGCCGTTCTTTAAGCACACGAAAGTAGCAGAAGGGCATTGTCATTTGCGTGACTTTGAACCTAGCTAAGATTGAAACAGTATCACGTCTCGGGCCAGAGTAAGCAGTATCTGCAGACTCTACGTAGAGTTGCTAATACCTGACAAAAGATACGTACTAAACAGTCGGAAGAGTAAGAGTCTTCTTAGGACTGCTCTTGCGATCTCTAAACGCGAAAAAAGAGCCCTTGGAGGGGTTGATCCGGAGAGTATTGGACCTTCCAAGGAAGCATCTGCTTGGGGACGGTTCTCAGTCACCTCGATGCTCAGCCCGAGGGTCAAAAGCTCATTATCTTCTTTCCTGTTCGCGGTTTCCTAACGGCGGGGCTTTATTGCAGAATAAAGGCTTTTTGCTCTTTGCGCACTCGTGCATGTGAACGTCAGCAACCAGGCGCGCATGCGCGATAATGTGGGCATACCGTGATATGTCACTGTCAAGGCGTGTCAAGGCGGGGAGAAAGGGCATTGGGGCATGTGAGAAGGCAGCGACTGGCCGAGGCAGCGTAAACAGCGGAACAAATTGCGCGCTGTATGGTGAGTGTTTCGGCGCGCAACATGTTCGCCCTAGTGCATTACGCATCTTTACAAACCTAAATCATCGCGCATTCACCACCGGTAGATAAGCATGTGTGCATCGACCCCGCCACCTACCCGCTTCATGCTAGCCTATTGTAATAAGTTAGACATGTATATATCAAGTACCATAACGCAACTCACCGTTGCAACAGTACCTATCAACATTTTCCATCTCTAACCATCTGAAACATCCATAATGTCCACCCTCGCCGCCCAGAAAGCAACGGCTCAGACCGTCATCGATGGATACAACGCATGGAATATGGACAAAATCATGGCCTATCGAACGGAAGACTGTACACAACAAGTCCTTCCTGCATCGCTAGGGCGACCAGTCATGAACAACACCCAATATCGCGAACGTTTCAGTCAGATGATTCCACATTTCAGGAACTTCAAGGTAAGACGCGGGGTTCTGTTTTGGGATACAAGCAACTAACGTGCCATTAGGTTACTGTCCACACAGAGGTCCATGATGCAGATGCGCATACGTGTATCATGCATGCGACGAGCACAGCCGACAGTGACATTGGACCGTACGCGAACGAGTACGCGCTGGTCTTGCATTTCACGGAGGACGGGAAGCAGGTTACCAAGTTCTTGGAGTTTGTAGACTCGGCTTTCTCCAACAAGTTCTTCAAAGAGCTGAGGGATGCGGGACTTGGACCGCAGTAGACATGCGGGAATGTGATTCAAGAGAGACCTAGATCTATGATATATACAAGTCGAGGATAGAACACAAGGCGAAGAGGTTAGATCGCTGACGTATCCTGTTCTCCATCAGGACAGAGAAAGCTAAGTAGAAATGGATACACGACATCGACCGAGAACATGAGTGCGCCCAGTGTCTTTTCAATCCATTCTACTACGCTGAACCATCTTCACCTCCCTTAATCTCTCCTCCATCCTACCGCTTCACCTCGAAGTCACCTCCAGGCTTCCCCGGCGAATGCACCTGCTCATGATTGTCAAACTCCTTGCCCGAGAACTTGCCCTCGCGAACTTTGTTCTGGTTCTTGTGCGCGGCGATGCTGTGTTTGGTGACGCTGTCGCCGTGGCGGTCTTCTACGGGCTTGGGGACGTCGGAGGCGTACTCGGATTCGTGGCGATGCCCTGGTCGGGTGGTATCATGTGATGCTGGGGGAGGTGGAGAGGATTTAGAGGCTGATTGCGCGGAGGAGGAGAACGTGGAGGAAGAGGCGGAGGACGTAGATGGGGTGGTGGTGTAGTAGAGGGCTGCAGCGCCGGCGGCCGCGGTTGTGGTGAGCCTGAGGGAGTCAGTACGGCGTGTCCAGTTGGTATGGGGACGCAATTCGTACCGCGCAAAGAATTGGAATAGCGATTACTCACCATGTCAATCGCGACGATGTCTTCAGCGTTTCCTTGGTGCGCTGCTCATGGTCTGTCGCATACTGTCTCCTCGCTGCTGGACACCTGGCCCGGCATGGTACGCGAGACAGAGCTCGCAGTGACGTTGCCTTGGTGGTAAACATTATGTCGCTGTTAAAGTTAAAGATGGTGAAGTGTTAACGGACAGTCCCTGCCTTGCATATGTATGCGCCATCTGCCCAGGTGTTGATGGCTGGCCCCAAGCCACGCTACGTCATCGGCTTGTTTACGCGCCTTGGAACGTGGACGCGCCTGCGCACGTGCCTACGCACGCTACGCCACGAGGCTCCTGGAGCAGAGGAAGGAGGCACCTAGATCTTGGCTATTGCTCCTCCGCTCCACCACCACCATTACCACTGTTACTGCTGCGTCTATTCCGCTCTATGGCATCAAGCTGGTCCCATCCTCGGCATGCGTCACCACCACAGCTATACCTCGGTAGCGCCCTGCGCCGTGCCGCAGCGAGTCTTCAAGGACCGACGACGAGACAGGCTTGGACGGACTGCAACATGTCTACAGGTCAACCTTTCGAGAACACCCTAGTGCTGGTCTTCTCTCCTGCGAACGCAGCCCTCCTATGGCGCCTCCCATGCCGTCCTCGCCGCCGTTCTGCTCTGGAGGCCAGCGCAATAGCTTCATATACCACCAAATCACCCATTCCTTCACATACGACCATAGGACAATGAGAATTAGGCTTCCCGTCCGCTCAGCCATATACAAGCATTGTACCGGCGGATTAGTAGTTAGGTGGGTGACCACTAGCGAATCCCCGCTGTTGTATGTTTTTGCACATCCTTCTTTTTGCCTTTTTTTTTTGCCCATGCTACGGCAGTTATCTAGAGCAGACGAGCGGCCTCCGATTTGTATACCATCATGCTTTGGTAGACAAGAAGAACCGCGAATTCAAGCACCCGAAGCCGAACCCGCACCGATACGAGCCCACACCTAAGCCACTTCGAACCTCTATACCTCCAGCTATGGGTATACATCCGCTGGTATATGATACTTTTGTAGTTGGATTAGGCCACTATTCCTGAGGGAATTAATAGCAAGAATCTCAGAACCAACAGTAAGGCCTTGCCTTTTCGTGTGCTGGAGATGGTGCTGAATAGGTACGGTATTCTGGAGGATCGCGAGATGACGAAACTCAGACCGTAAGGCCTCATGCTATTGCGCTTGCTTTCAGGCTGAGTAGGTATCTGTACGTCCGTAAGCTTGCCACAAGTACTGCTTGGCAGGATGGCAGTTTCAAGCTAGAATATCATAGTGTGGCTCCGTTGCTTACGTCCGTAAGCTATTTCTCGGGAGCTTTCGACCGACCGGAGCAACTTTGTCACAACAACAGGCTCGGCCGCAATGTACAGGAAACATCCAAGGACAAGTCAAGTTATCATGGACTACGGTTAATATCGACAGCGAGATAATGATGCCGAAGTAGCGGTATATCGAACCCTGTTGAAGAATCCAGTACACGCGTTCCGGTCGGGCAAGGTATGTGCCTAGGTATATGAATCTGCTTTCTCTTCTCTCTTCTTGCCACACCAAACTTCCATCTCTTCGTCTCGAACATACCAACAATCTCCTGAAAGACTCTTCCAACCTGCACACCTACCTCAAAACCGATCAACATGAGCGAGACTATATCCGCCGACTACCTCGTCATCGGCGCGGGCGCTACGGGAATGGCCTTTGTTGATTCCCTGATTGCCGCTAAGAAGGAGATCACGGTGGCCATTGTCGATCGCTATTCGCGTCCGGGAGGTCATTGGACAGTTGCCTACCCCTTTGTCACCCTTCACCAACCGTCCTTCGTCTACGGCGTCAACTCTCGACATCTCGGAGATAACAAAATCGATCAAGTTGGATTCAACAAAGGCCTTACCGAGGTGGCATCGGGGGACGAGGTTGTTGCCTATTACACCAAGGTCCTGAACAATACTCTCCTTCCTTCCGGTCGCGTTGCCTATTACCCACTGCACAACTACACTGGCAATGGAGAGTTTCAATCGATCGTCACGGGAAAAACGATCCGGGTTGGACCGAACACTCGTATTGTAGACGCCACATACGTGAAGATCACAGTCCCCTCTATGGCTCCACCTTCGTATGAAGTTTCAGACAAAGTCAACCTTGTCACGCCCAACGCTCTAGCAACCTTGAAGCGACCGTACGGCGCCTATACAATCGTTGGAGCCGGGAAGACTGGAATGGACGCATGCTCGTTTCTCTTAACTCAAGGCATTGACCCGAAGAACATTTCTTGGATCATGCCGCGCGACTCCTGGTTCTTGGAACGCGCTACACTTCAACCTCCGAAGACCACGCCCAACCCCGAACAACTGCTGGAAGAAAAGGGCGCTGCCATCATGGGGTCCAAAACATCTCAAGAGATGTTTCACCGCATGGAGGAATTCGGGCATGCTCACCGTCTGGACAAGAGCATCGAGCCTACCATGTTCAGGCACGCGATTGTCACAAAGGCAGAGTTTGACGAAGTCAAGAAAGTCAAGAACATCATACGCCAGGGACGAGTCAAACGCATTGACCCAGACAAGGTCACTTTAGAGAAGGGCACATACACTCCTGTGCCTGACACTCTCTTCATTGACTGCGCTGCCGCTGCTTTGGGAAACGTGCCACCTATTCCCGTCTTCAATGGCAGAAACATCACGATCCAGAACATCAAGTTCTTCCAGCCCACGTTCAGCGCCGCTCTCGTTGGACACGTCGAAGGCAGCTACGACGACGAAAAGTTCAAGAACTATCTTTGCGACCCTTTTCCGTACACTCGCATACCAGCGGAATATCCCACGACCCTTCTGGCTTCTATGAGGAACAGACTCAAGTGGATGGCGGAGCCCAAGGTGAGTGAATGGTGTGAAAAGTCTCGTCTTGACTTTCCCATCATGGGTATTCCGCCGAGGGATCCTGAGAAGGCCGCGGCTTTCAATGCTGGTATTGAGCAACGAGTGAGGGGTCTCTGTGATCACTTGGAAGTGATGGCAAAGAACGATGCCGCAAGTGTAGCTGTAGCCTAGTTGTAGTTCAGAAGTCCTCTTTGAGGCAATTCTTCTTGTGGATCGATCTGTTTGTGGAATTAGTTACGCATCCGTATTCGAAATGAATCTATCCTATCAAAACGCTTCATTGTACCTATATCTAGGCTTGCATCGCCGCGTAACCTCACGTCAATTAGTCACTGTCGGTTCATATGGTCCTGAACGAACCATAATCATTGTTCACCCGTGTTCCTGAACTAGATCGTCTTTATAAGACGACACCTGTGGGAATAGTTGACACCTTACGGGGTAACTTCTTTCGCATTGCACCTCTTCGCGATGTACAGATCACATGCTGTTTTAACATTATGGTAATCTGGAGTCGCAATCTTTCCATCCTGTCAGCAACGGTTTGAACGCGGTCATCATTGCAGCATGACTGCTCCAGTACATAGGTTATGCCAGAAACATGCTACTCTCGCCATCCATCTCTTTGACACAAATTGAAGTGCGATGCCACACTAGGGCTATTGTGTTCACGAATACGGCGATGACGCACAGCGGGTGAGCTGCCCAATCTTTTACAACTTTTACTAACTCGAACGCAAAGAGTCTCTCAAATGATGAAGACCGCAAGTATATTTGCTCGCAGAGAGAGAAAGGGTGATCACCAAACAATCTCCTTCCATCACAACAAACATCATGATTACAACATCTCGAAAAAGAAGAAGAAGAGGAGAAAATCACCCCAGCCTTTCGCAGATCGCGATGCTATCTTCGTATCCACCTATTGAAGACTCTGAACAAAGTCGTAAAGCGTCTCATTGACTTCATCAGCCTGCTCAATATGAACAAAATGGCCAGCATCAACACTTCTGATCTGCATCTTCGGAGCGTATGGCAGCATAGTACGTAATTGCTCCGACGGAATGCCAACCGCATCCCTCTCGGCCGCGATGAACAGACTAGGCTGCTCAATGACTCCAGACATCGATCGAATCTCTACGCTGCATTAGATCATGTCAAATAGATTGGGAACCTGGGATGCATCATACCGTCCTCATCAGCGGAGTTGATACCCCGCAAGAAAGATTTGTACCATCTCAGACCCGCTTCAAAACCTCCCTGTGCGCGGGTGATGGTTTTCCATTGCTCTCGAGTCGAGTTGGTGATGAAGTCATTGCCGAATTCCGCTCTTCTATCAGCTGCTAGCCATTCTTGAAGTGCGCCAATCGTGTTGAAATTCTCCACCATCACTTTCGGTGTATCGGACGAGAACATGAGGGAGTATGCAGAATCCAACTGTATTGTTGTAAGCTTGAGTACGTGTTCAGTCGTCATGTTGAACTTACGTGTGCATCCAGGAGAACGTGCGCGTCTGGTTGGTTAAAGTAGTACCAGTACCCAAGAATAGGGTATCCGAATGTTGCTTGTGACATGTTGTTATAGGCCTCCACGAAGGTTTGGTTGAAGTCTGTGCCGGGGCCGTAGTAGCCGATATCTAAGAATGCAAGAGCTGAGAGGTACTGAGGATGGTACGCGTGAAAGCGGGAGAGTAGAAAAGATCCACTAAGGCACGTTAGTCTAGCGGTCTAGAAACGAGACAACATGTGGCTATTGGACTTACAGGTCATGCGAGACTGCGACTACCTTGTCAATGCCTTCGCAGTCGAGCAGTTCAGCAATGTCAGATGCCATTGTCTTCAGACTATAAGCTTCCAGTTCGGCGGGCTTGTCTGAACCACCGGTGCCGAGAAGGTCTGGGGCTATGATGCCGTAACCGCGCCTGGTAAAGTATTCGATCTGGTTGACCCAACTGTACGAAGTCTCTGGGAAGCCGTGAAGGAACAAGAGGTATGGCTTTCCCTTGTCGAATGGAGGGTTGATGGCGTAGCGGTATGTCGTTCCGGAAACAGGAAGTTTGACGTTCTTCATCATGCGCACATAGCTGGTGTTTGCGACATCCGACTAATGTAAATCAGCATCTTAGTTCGATTTGAGGAAGGTTGGTTCTAAAAACCTACGGTATCAAGACCTATGTTGAACTGACATGTCGAATTCTGATCGGATGTGAGCATTTTTCTTCCAACAACGCAGTGCTTTGAACCCGTACCTCTGCCATTGTCCCGGACGCAAGTGTCAGGCTACTCATCAGGAGAAGAACTTTTAGAGCAGAAATCATAGGTGCAGTCGAGATGATACAAGCTGTGTCTAACTCTTGAAAGCGTGGTCGTGGCGGAATCGAGTGTTGGTAAGTAACGTTTCTACAAAAGCAACCAGCTTATATGAGCCTCAAGTTGGTGCGCAAGGACTGTTACTACTGTTGATAGATTGGTATCATGTTGGCGACGCGTTTTTCTCGGAAAACTATTACCCCGTCCGTGTCCGGCACAAGTGTTGTTACGGCCGAGTGCTGCTCAGGTCTCTCCGACAAGTTCTCTACATCTATACTAAGCTTAATTTAATTCACGTGTTCTCTTATGCTGTTGGACTCAGTAAAAGCTATATTTGGCCATGAGTAGAAGATCTGAACTGGAACTAGTAGCGTACCAGAAGAAACCGGAGATAGATGACGTGGTTGCACCACACCTGGGCATACAAGGAACATGTTGAACAGGTCCACAGACTACATTATGATAACAACGTGCAGGGTAAGTGTGTTGACGTCGATGGAGACTCTAGCCTGTTCAACCCTCTCTTATGTTGATGTGGTTGTTGCTTCATCGTCGCTGTCAGCCAGGGCCATGCAGGGCGCTCGGCTAAGCAACAACCGGCGCTCGCAGCTGCCCCGCCTGGACAGTCTGCGCCTGACCCGTCTGCGTTAGCCTCGTATACCCTTAGCTCAACCTTTCCAGCTATGCGAACAGATCAACTGTGCTGTAATACTTGTGCAGCGGTGAACTCGAATCGACATTCTTGGGTCGCAATGGTAGTAAGAGCTTCAGGGCCGACGGTGAGGTCTTGTCGTTTTCACGTGCTGCCGTGTCGGTCTTGTACCACAGCTCTTTAACCGTAGCTACCACCGCCCCACGTATCAGCCTCATCGTCAATCTTGTCAACTATTGCGCAATGATGCCAATTCGCAGGCCCTGCTACGCAATGATAGTCAAATCCGACATATAATACGCTGGGGTAAGATCGTGTTGAGAAGCGGGATATATAAAGGAGCGAGACACTTTCATAGCTTGATGTCAAGTTCTCGCTGGGATGTGAGAACCTTCGGCATTATAGGAAGTAATTTGCCCGTATTGCTAGCATTCCTGCAACGAGTCTAGACTAGCGTTTTTCAAATAAAGCCGAAGTGGCCTCTAGCTATTTATTCACCTTGATTCCCCCTTATCACCAGACTCGACTATACCTACAAATCATCATCTCTTAGAATCGATACCACATCCAACCCTCGTTCTGCGCCCACAATGCCGCTCCTCGCCTCTATCGCCGTCTTTCTACTAGCCGCGCTCCATGTCTACATCATGGCCTTGGAGATGTTCCTCTGGACCTCACCAGCAGGGTTGAAAGCGTTTGCACTCAAGCCTGAGTTTGCGGCCAAAACCAAGACCATGGCCGCCAACCAAGGCCTATACAACGGATTTCTGGCAGCTGGCCTCTTGTGGTCTCTGGTCCACCCCAGCGCCGTGTTTGCGCCTCAAATCGCTCTGTTCTTCGCGGGTTGTGTATTTGCGGCCGGTGTTTATGGAGGGTTGACGGCAAATACCAAGATTTTCTTTATTCAGGGTCTCCCTGGAGCTCTGTGTCTTGCTGCGGTAGTCTTCGCGTAAGCGACCCTACTCTAGCTATGCCTATCAACAAGTCTAAGACGAAATAAATTAAGTGATACGTCTAGCTGTGAGATGTGCTTATCTGTGAGATACGTTGCTACATTACGAGGACTGAGCTAGCACATATCAGCATCCATTTGTCGGCGTACTCTTCTGGCCTGAGTGTATGTCGCGACCTCGGACCGACATGAAGGGAAGGAGTCAACCACCACTCCGTGGATTGACGGTCATGTTGGAACGGCTGGCCATGATGCTAACACGCAAAGGGGAAGAACACTACGCGGACGAACATGACAGATCTCTAGAGAGCTACGGTATATTGACGTGCATAACAGATATGAAGGTATTTTCTATCGAAATGTAATCTTGTGTATGCTATCAGCGTCGCAATGGATACGAGATCAGTTCCACTTCAGCGCACCAAACGTCATCACCTTGTTTCCAATATCGTGTACCGCTAGCACATTCCTGTGGAAGTTGGCTCCGAGGATATACGGCAGGTCGCCACCCCAAGGCGGAGTAGATGGTTCCATGAAACCCACTATGCATGTCTGCTTCTCCTCGTCGATTACGCCTAGAGTGCCGTCGACGAGAACGTCTGATGAGGCGTAGGGAAGGTCCGTTCCGTTGATGCGAATGGCGACAGAAGGTGGTTTCGCATTGCACGAAGCCACCCAGAGCCCGTCATCCTCACTGAAGGAAGCTGGGGGGTCGAAGGCTGCAGCGATTGTCTCTACTAGGGCCTTCGGGATCATGGTGTAAGCGGTGCCGGAGTCCAGGATCGTGAATCGGTCTTGACTGTCGCCGTAGTGGGTACCCGCGGAGGTACCTGGGGCCCAGGCAATGAACTTTCCGTTGACCACAAACCCGTCAGGTCGGATGACATAGTGAACATACTCGTTCTCCAGCTGATAATGATCGAACGTCTCTTTAAGAATTGGCGTGGTAGCGTACGCACCTGTGAGCGGCAACGACGATGACGATGGCGCTCCTCCTATCGTAAGGAAGCCTGTAGCTGACAGGTCCGCGTCGTCTTTGCCCCTCTTGCCGAGTACGACCGAGAAGATGGGCTTTGCGACCAAGCCTTGGTCATAGGCGGTCTCCAGCCATGGTTTGACAAAGATGGGCTTTTTTCCGCCGTCTTGAGACGGGTCTGCGCCCTCAAAGATGGCGGTGGTTGCGCCAAGTCCCCAGCCTACTCTCGTTAACAAACACTCAAAACATACAAAATGCCTTACGTACCCATAAGTCCACTAGTCAGATTGCCTGCGCTCAGCCAGTAGGTTCTATCAACGAACGACATCTTCTGATTCTTGACCGTCACACCTCCAAAGCCAACGTCTTCAAGACCCACAATGCCAGTCGCAAATTCCCCTCCGCCATATGTTACGTTGAAGTTCTGGTCCGGAATTTGGCTTCCAGTAAAGCTTTTGGGGCCGAATTTGGGAAATCCGCAAGTGGCCTGAGATCTACAATGAGAAACGTTCAATATCAGATCCAAGGCACCAGACGAGAGTTGGGTAATGCGTTGGACTTACTGTTGCGTGCCGTTTACGTCTACACACACAAAGTCGGCCTTCGGCACCCAAAAACTGCTGCTTCCAGTGTCGATCAGAACCTGAAGCGTCTCTGTACCGATGGTCACGTCAATGGCATATTGCGCTCCATCATAGATCGTGCGTAATGGCCCACCGCTTTGGCGTTTCGTAAGTTGTCTGCCAGCGCCGGAACGCAGCTTGAGGGGAACGGTTGAGTCGACGACCGGTATACCACGCTCTTGGAGTGATCGAGAATGAATATCGGATAGAGCAGCTACATCGCGATGCGAGAGTGGGTGTGCTGGCGAGCTGGATGCAAAGGCCGAAAGGAATGCGACTGCCGCAAAAGCTACCTGTTGGTTTTTGCGCGTCTGCATTGTTGGGTCTGGCGATGATTCTGGGGTTTACAATGTAATGTGTAAAACAAACTTTACGAAGAAGAGCGAGCGAACGGGAGGAGCAAGCAATACAACCTTCCCCCTGGCTCGGTGTGTAAGCTTGGAAACGGTCCGTAGACAATACCGAAGAGAGACTTAATCTTACCGCCGGTGAGCACGGTCGACATAACACCGAGATTAGCGCCGTGACGCCATCATTCGCATTGGCTGATACGAATAGAAAACCACGAAAGAGAGATGGGCCGAACATGATATGTATTGTTCGATTTTGAGGCTCGAATCTGCGTCCGCTCAGCCCTATACAAGCATTGCACTGAGGGCGCTATTGTAGGTTTTGCTTTTGCTTCTTGTTGCTCTCTTTTTGCTCATCATCACAATACCTTCGGAGTCCTCACGAATGCGATGCGCTACACAACATGCCGCTATACGGAGGGGAACGCGATTCGATTTTAGCCGGATTGACTTCTGGTGTACGTCACCATCACCATCAGAGCTGAACCATCGGCATTGCAAGTGTCCAGATAACCCTAATCAGTGCAAACCCGTCATTTTTCTTCCCTTCGTAGCTTCTTAGAGCACAACGCTTCCAACTACTGTTTTGCGTTCTTCCTGAATGGTATCACCTCATCATCCGTCCCGAAACCAGCCCTTCGCACTACAGAAACGCTGTTCTCGAACCGCTCCGTTCCAGGCGCAGCCTGCACACCTGACTGCGAACGATCATCATTCCGCACATCAGCAAGCCCGTCATGCCCACTCAAAAGCGTGTCAGTCTCTTTAACTTCATCCCCACTAACTTCAACGAGTTCCCCAAACCTAACCTCCATCCCACGCAGCTCTTCCGAAACGTTCTCGTATCCGCCCAGCGTACCCGAGCCTCTCATAACGACCGCTTCGAGTGAACCGCGACCAGTAGTCGTCATAAGAAGCTGCATGAAACCTCCATTGATAGCCGAGACGCCGTGGTTTTGGACGTAGAGCGCTACGAGCCCTAGTGCTAGGATTGGTATGGCGAGAGCAAGTGACAGACCGTATGGTAGGAAGAAGGCGAGCTTGTTCTCGAAGCGGTAGATGTTGAAGGTCCTGGTCTCGGTTCCGTTGACGATGTCGAAACGCTGGTTTAGGGCTAGTGCGGAGATTGTGGTGTTGATGAGGAGCTCTTTGGCCATGTCAGGGTCGAATGCCGGGCACTCATAATATGAATTGGGGCCCCTGTCGTGAAGTCGCTGCTCGAAGACACTAAGGGCCCAGATCGGATCCAGTGGTTCATCCGTGGGCCTCAGATATGTCGAATCCTCTGAGTTAAGTACGCACGTATCCACGACGGTACCATCTTCAGTTGTGTAAGGCTTTGTACTGTTAGACATGCTGGGATACTCGAATATGCTGGCTTCGTAATTCCTTCCAGGCTGATAGAGGATCGATGCAAAATTTTGGTATATCGATTCAGTGTCCGCAAGCTGTGACCATTGCTCGAAAGTTCCGTTGAAGCTGTCAAAGCTTAACGTATATTTTGGTATAGATTCCTCAGTTCCAATTACATGAGAGATATGTTGTACTCCACCAGAATGTGCGATGGTGACGTAATATCTCACTATTCTTGGCCGACACACTGTCTCGGTTACAGGTACAACGAAATGTATGCCAGAGCCCGGAAGACTGACATTCTGGCTGTATTCAGGAAGCGACTGATTGATAGTGGGCTTCCATTTGTCTGTGTCCATACACGGCCAATACCGTAATTTCGCTTCGTAGTGCCTGATGCGATAGGTGATGGACCTATTTCCAGGGAAAGGTCCATATCCCATGTAATAGTCTAAATCACAGATGGGTTCGGGATGTTCAATCTTCCAGAACATCTCCGAATGAAAGGGAGGGCCGTAGCGGTGGTCTAAGTGCAGGATTGTGCTTTCTGTGGAGCGGTTCGTCGTCTCGCAATCCAGGATGGGTCCCAGAAAATTGAGTTCATACGATGAGTTTTCTCTGCTTACTTGACTCAGCCTGGACATCTCACCTGCAATCAGGTTTGTGCGTATGATATAGTCCATACCAGGATTAATGCTGTAGGCAAATCAGTATCTAACAAGCATAACCTTGGAAACACTATAATTTGCATGGCATGAAATGAACTAACCCGCTCGAATAACAACTTTCTAACGACGATGAATCCTGTACCGCTTCCGGGAATCGCAGAGGACGTGAATTGCACCATCCGTCTTCACAATCGTATTCACACCTAATTAAGGCTATGACATTGTCGTCCGTAATGTCTTGGAAAGTCCTAGAGTGGAAGACGGACACATTGAAGCTTTGATCGATGGAAGACGATTGTAGCCCGACAACTAGAGTACCCGGAGGGTACAACGTTGCGATAGGTACAAGCCAGCAAAACATAGCTACAGCTACAAGCATTGGCGTCTTAAAGTATAGGTGGTGGTTGAGAAGGCGGAGCGGATTCGTTTGCACCCGGAAAAGATCTTCGATGAGGCTGATCTGCACATTGTAAGCTTCTGTTCCACTAGCTAGACTGAGAAAAATAGTACCTTGAGAGCACGCTTCCTGAACGTTGCCCAGAGGTATTGCGTATAGCATGTGCCGATGCTTGCTACTAGTGCAGCGCGAAATGCGGTGATTAGTACCAGCGATACCGTAGTAGCATAGGCTTGTGGGACTGTAGTGGTCTTTGCGGAGGACATAGTGCCGGAGAATATGATACGACTGTCGAGATACGCGAAGAAGCAGTAGTGCGCTGCCGCACAAATAAACGCTGGTTAGACACTGTTAATATGGAGAAGAAACGGATGTACGACGCTGCTTAGTATACTTACATATGAAGTAGAAGCCTAGTATTGTGACAGGCGTTATCCATGTCTGTTTCCACCTCGGGCGTTTACGGAGTAAGGAGACAGCCGGGTGCTTGGTGGAACTTCCAGTATGGTTGGAATTGGCAGTATGTTTTGACGTTTCCGAAGCTGCGTCTGGAACTGGAGATGAAGTGGGAGCTGAGACTGGGTCGAAACTTAATCGAAGCACTGCGCTGACGTTCCGTGAGCGCATGGATGCACTCCGCAGTCGTGCTGCAGCCTCGTCTGGTTCATGAGGCTCAATTCGGTCCATTTGTTGTCCGCTCGCGGCAGTCCCCTGGGACGAAGAACTTGTATACCGGTGCATTGTCCACGGCAAATAGGTATATCGATGTTTTCGGGCTCACGAAGAATGGCTGTTGAGATGGGAAGAGAAGAACGAGAAAAAGCCGCAGAGTTATCCCTAAGGCTGAACCTAATATCAAGTTGAGCGGCACGGCAGGTGATCAGGCTGAGGTGGTGTCCTATCAACGATTCGGCGCCACCACTCTTCATGTGTGAAGTCGTGACCGTTCAAGATCGAATGCTGAGAGGTGATTGAATACAGCATAAGCCATATGCAAGGTTATCTAGGATATGTGCAGATTAGCTATTCCAGAAGCATTCTTGTCCGTAGTGCGGGCGTTGTCGCTCATTAGAAGATAACATGCTCGCGCCGTAATCGTACCAGCTATTGCCTGAGATGCATTGGAATGACCGTGAGCCAAGCTACTTAGTGGAGGCATGCGCAAGTGACAGTGGTTCGTGAAAGACCTTTTGCGGGTTCTAGTAACCATCTCGTGTCCAATGCTCTAGACCTGGATGTAGTAACCTTGAACATTTACAATGGGGTGCTGCTGGATCGTAACTCTGATCCAGGTATTGCTTTTCCCCGGTGGTGTTGGACCCCACATGTCGCATTCCGTTGGAGTCGCTTTCTGCCTCGTACAGCCCTGTTGCCTGATCACTACACGCCCTTGGCCTTGCGGATGCACCGGGTCTCGAAAGCAAATGTCGCAAAGCCGTCATTGCTTTTTTTGTTCATCGAACGCTCTAAGCAAAAACTGAATGCGGAGGAAAGAGAACAGTTGTACGAGATGCGGCAGGTAGCCGACATGTTGTGCGACAGAAGCTAGACGCGCTGTGAACGATTGAGATTGGAGCTCGAATAGCAGCGCGAAAAAGAAAGTATATGACGTGTGTACATGGCATCCGAAGGGCTGGCCGTGCTTCTGACGCCCATGGAGATGGAGTGCGAGGAATTGCGATCGCGATTCAAATGCCAGAGAGAGCCCCCGGCCACCTTCGATCGACTGGAACATGCAAATCTTGGTAGGTGCAGTGATTATGCGCCATCGAGGTGTATGAAGCAGGGTGGCTGGGCATAGTGATGTAGGCGTCGAGCACGTGTCGTTAGCGCATAATTGGACCCTGCCCAGCCCCGCGCTTTTCCAGGGGCCTTGGAGATGGCCTGCCCACACTCCAGCAGCCTCGCATATGCCCATACTACCAGCAGCCACAGTCGTCGCTTGCGCACTTTCTCAAAGTCAAAATTATCCTTGATACCGAATTATCCCATCGCGAATGAGCCACCCACGAGTTCCGAATCCACATTACACCGTCTACCTCGAAAGCCTCTTGAACAAGGGCTATCGCAACCGAAAGAACCCGATCAGATGGAACACCCGGCAGCAGCAGAACTGGATTGGTCTATCGCGGCAGAAAGGAAATCGTAGCCTTTCAACACAGCCTTCCACCCTTCCGATGCGGGATTGCTACTGAGGTCGCAGATATGCGGCGCACCCTCGACGATAGCAAGGCCAGATAACACACCTTCCATTGCGAGCGCCTCGTACGTCCCCCGCGACTGCTCCCAGGGGATCAAATCATCGCTCGTGCCACGAATAAGGGGCCTCTTGTACTGGCCTCTTATAATCTGTGCGCGTGGGCTGGCTCAAATGATTCCTAATGCAGGCTGTGGGAGAAATGCATCACCCTAGAAAGATGCACACACCTTATACAAGGAAAAGATTAAGCAGGCCTAGAGCCTACATCAACGTTAGGCCACCTACTTTGTAGGTTTCTACGTTAATGTAGGCTGCAGACTGTTTAGCTTTTTCCTAGGATGACGTGCACAACATGAAATGCATCGAGAGCTCGCACATTTGTATACACTCCGGAGAAAGTTCCAGCTAAGTGCTGAGGACTAATTACCATCAGCGATACTGTAAAATACTACAATGTTATGGCGAGTGCGAGTGATGCTGGATTT
The DNA here is from genome assembly GCF_023758075.1 of Alternaria novae-zelandiae. Classification (NCBI taxonomy): domain Eukaryota; kingdom Fungi; phylum Ascomycota; class Dothideomycetes; order Pleosporales; family Pleosporaceae; genus Alternaria; species Alternaria novae-zelandiae. The sequence continues at coordinate 606,369 of NW_026056978.1, read as the reverse complement.
GTGACCTTCGCCGCTGCTATGCTATGGTTGAGTGGGTGCAAGTACTATGGAAGTCAGAGAGAGTACCATGGAAGTAGGGGCAAGTACCATAGAAGTGCAGCTACTAGCAACCCGAAACCTCCGAAAAGATTCTGTTAACCTACACCAAACTTCAGAACGTCAACACAAACAGAAAATCAGCAACGCAAACAACATGAAGTGGACGAAAGAAATCATCCGCGCGCGAAACACCCTCCTCAGAAAGCATTATGCGCAATTCGACGGTCTTCTTGAAGATGGACCGGAGTGGAATAAGCTCGCCCGTTCCGGAACAGTATGGGACAAGATCTACCAGATACGAAATGCAGCACCCTGGAGAGATGCGCAACACCAAATGCGTCGAGAACTTGCATACTTGGATACGCTGCGAAAAGATTTCCAGCTAAGAGCTGAGGACACATCAACATCAAAGATCATGCAAGATACTACAATGTTTTGTAGTGACGTACTTGCTAATTTTTCTTGGAGAAGCTGCGCCATAGAACACAACAGTCTATCGTTAGCGACCGCAAAGAAGGTCGAAGCGGCCATACCATTGCAAAAAGACGGTGGAAGCGCGTTGAGTACTCAGCGGTGTTCATCACTCCGGTCTTCTGCCGACCTTGAAGGAGACCATCGAAATCTTGTTCCAGGAAGGACTGATCAAGGTTCTTCTTCGACATGAGGCCATTGGACGCCAGCCGTCTCGGTACGTGATGCCGCCCCCGGAAAGATCAATCCTCGAGCGAGTTGATAAAACTCGACAACGGCGAGGAGTCCAAGGAGATAGAGTATCTCGAACTGCGCAACAACATCGTTGCACTACAGGCTCGACACCGCGAGGTGGGAGAGGCGCCGGCGGAGGCGATCGAGGACGCGGTCCAAAAGGCAGCAACAACTCAGATGCGAATCGCGCACGCAGCAGGAACAATGCGCAGAATAAAGAGTAACTAGCGCAAGGCCTATATAAGGGCGGGCAGGGATAGCAGAAGAACGACTCTAGCAATTCGCAAGCCGGCAAACTCCCTCTAACGATAGCACAGGGCGCGGGTGGACCTATATCGAGCGAGCATCAACCCCGGAGAACCTCCTAGAGGACATAAGGATCATATCAAGGATACTGTTTCGAGGCATGCAAATGCCATTCAAGGCTGGCTTAATCCGCCACATGCCAATCAGCGTTCGCTCGAACCCAAAGGCCATATTCCCCTATCCACGCGAAGTCGAAGCGAATCTGGAGCGGTGGTCGAAGTTCGCTGCGAACGACCAAGAGGACATACATGCTCTGATCAAGGGTGTATGGGACACTCTGTACTACGTCAGCGTGCATCCATTCCCAGATGGCAACGGCCGAACATCACGCCTCTTGTTCGCTACACACGTCGCCAGACATGGCATGATCCCTGCTATATGCACCGACGGGCTCTCAACAGAGCAGTACCTTACGAATGTGTACAGCGCCATGACAAAAGATCCGCTCCCATGGTGCAAGGATGTGATCCTCGCGCAAATCGACGTGCTGGAGAAACAACGGTGATATCAACCCGCTTAGTATCAAAAGGAGGACATGAGTCGTCGAGGCCAAGTCAGATAATGCTTAGCATACCTATGCAACCAGACTGCGACACGGCATATTCGAGGATCCATCTGAGGAAGGTTCCGTTTTCAGGAGGATGGCGTCCACCGACTGAACAGGGTACTGCCTTGTTGATGGCAGACCTTGTTATGCGGAAGGCTTTGGCAACACCCCAAAAAGGGAGCTGGTTTGGCGAAATGCCGCGAGACGATTGCACACCGTGCGACGTGCCTACTTAATGATCGAACAGTATACATAGGAACTGGGAAAATATACGCTCCTTGAGCTTTTCGAGGGCGGTGTATCATGTTGCCACTGTTCATGCTCTGAGTTATAGCCGTGCATTGTTACTGTATCGCCACATGATCAATTCACCGCGAACCTTCCCCGCGTCTCACCCGCTCCATGCCAAGCGTCTACATGCATCTGTCCCACTGCAACCCTCTCATACGCGTCGCCTACCGAGCGAACGAGCATGACGTTGTAGGTACACCACTCTGCATCGCGGAAGGCTTGATCGTACACCTCTTCGTCTGAGAAATAACCATTTTCCGAAAGATGAGAGATGACTGGCCCGTTCTTCGTGAGACTGTTGTTTGAATTCCACGTAGACAGTGCAAGGAGCTTCAGGCCCCTACTGGCGATGGGAAGCACATGCTCTTGCGGAAGGCCTATGAGCATACCGCAGCGACGTTTATTGCTGTCGAAGACGTAGTATGAGTCTTCGGTGATGGGGCTAGATGTGCTCTGGAATGGGTCAAAAAGCCCTTTCGGAGTCTTGGTGAGTTTCAACGCTTTCAGAGGGACGCTCATACATTCGAAGATAATCGTAGCTGGCGTGGCGAGCTGATGGTTGGCGAGCGCCCTGAACAACGAGCTTATCGGCCTATGCCCTGGGCGCACCAGGTCTGCGTATCGGACTCGCCCAACCCAGCCCGACCAACTCCAGCTTGGTTGTTGCGAGGCTGTAATCCTTCGCTCGATGGTAGTGACTGGAGTCCAAAGTAATGCGAGATCCAGAAGGGATGTCGGAAGGCCGCTGACAAATGGCCAATCGAACATACGAGCTAGCATAGTCTCAATGCCGGTGAAAGCATTGATGATATCGTCCGGGTATCCCATTTTCTTTGCCGTGTATTCTGCGATGATCTCTTCGTACCAACGAAACTCGTCCAGTGGACTATATGTGCCAGCTCGAGTAGTCTTGGACTTCAGTTCTGCGCTTGTCGTGCGCATCTTGTCCAGGGTATAGAAGCTGGTGTCATCGCTGATGTATCTGTCTTCGCACAACAGCTGCTTCTTGCAATGAAAGTAAACCTGCTCATCAAGGAAGTAAATGCTCCGGTTTGATAGTAATCGTTCCTGGAATGTCCATGCGCGCGTGTTGTAGATACAATCGACGTCTACACCATCGTAGGTGTGATTAGCCAACATATTCTCCAGGGATGATCGCTCCGCCATGTGTAGTCCAGGGGTGACGAAGGTTGCGGTGGTGTTACGGGCCGTAGGCGGAATGCCAGGTAGGCCGGCGTCGGCGGAGTCTCCGTTTGAAGCCACTATCGTGGCCATGGCGCAGCTGTAAATTGCGCACATCTGGGTGAGGGCGCTCGCTTTGTTGGCAGCGTCATCTTGGATGATGCACTGAGTTTCGTAAGTAGAGGCCCAAATTGATCATGCTGAATTTGCCTACCATTGTATCAACCCACAAGTATCGCTCACCCAGGCTCTTGACAAAGGCCATTGCGTCCCTAATGGTTCGGGTCAAAGGCTGCTTGGAGAGAGTTTCGGGCTGGCGCAACTGGTCGTAATTCTCAATCAGGGTCAGGAACTGTTTCGAAGCGCCCCAAACGTAACTTAAGGCGAAATACCGATCCTTGAAGTTCCCAACAGCGAGAGAATCATCGATAACATCCAGAAGTAAAAGCGGCCCAGTATCAGTAACTGTCGTCTGGTGTTTATTGCAGGCATGGCCGTGGTCTTTTTCGCAGTCACCAAGCCAACTCTTGATCAACTCCACATCCGCCCAGTGATGTCTTACTGTCTGACTATAATCTGATTTGTGAACTTTGAATTCCTTCAAGGCCGCCTCACACTCCTGCGAATCCAGGTCATCATCATGTAGAAACACACACGTTGTCAACCCGTTGAAATCCCCAGGATACTTCTGCGCATCAACCGATGGACTTTGATCTCTTCCTTGTCGTCTTTGGAACTCTCGGGCGCGAAGAACATGACGGCAACAGTCGCAATAGAGAACAGGCTCGGTCAGATGCTGGTATTCGTCGTATTCTTTGAAGCCGTTGTTCAGCCAGGCTGACGTACCAATGCTAGCGAAGCCCGCACGCTCGTCTTCTTCTAGAGCTATTTGACATGGCACGCACAGCTCTCCTCCGTTGATGCCATCATTCAATTGTCGGATAGCGGCGCGGAAGTATGAGTCGAACATCATCTGGCATCTTGTATTGATCTCGATATGCCAGAGGTATGTATGCGGGGATGGGAGAAGTGCGGGGTAGGTGCGCTAAGACAAAAGGAGACAAGAGGTAGCCTTGCACCTCACCCAGAATTCTGGTCGCCCTTCCTTTCGTGCAGCAATTGTCGCAGGTTCTGAGAACAGCTTGTCAGTATGTGAAAGCTAACGTGAAGGTGCTTGCATGCGCATCGCTTACCTCGAGCGAAGAGCCATTCGAGAGGAGCGTTGTGGCGAGTAATTTCTTGCGATCTTGAACTTTGAGGATGTGCTATTGGTGGGCGTGTTAGTTCATATTTCCACAATCTGCTACGGCATGAGTACCTCTTCGAACGAGTCTTTCATAATGTAGCGTATGGTGGTGACGGGACGAGTCTGTCCAAGTCGATGGACGCGAGCGAGCGCTTGATCTTCGAGAGATGGGTTCCACTGGGGTTCGAGAAGGTGGATTGCAGATGCCGCTGTCAGGTCCAGACTGGAATGACTATTAGTATGTGTTCGTGTTCCATGGGTGCTATTCGTAAACTTACCCACAGGCGCCACAAGCAATGGTGATCAGTATGACGCGTATACTAGGGTCTTCACGAAGCCGCTTTATCGCAAGGTTGCGGTTTTTCGGCTGGACCTTGCCATCGATTCGGACGATTTGAATGACTTGGTCTGGATTAGACCGAAGCGCTCTCTCCACCATATCGAGACTTGATGTCCAGGACGAAAACACGACACTAGCGAGAGGTTAGCTTGGAAACGTGCTCGAAGGTCGTGGTGGACTCACTGCTTTTCCTGTGGACGCAACCTAATCTGCGAAACAAGCGCCCATACTTTGCTTGAAATGTCGTTGGTATAGTCCCAATCCATCGATGAAGGGGAAAGACTGTCCGTGGGCGTGAGACTAGGAGTAGCTAATAAGGACGCCAGCGGACGCAGTTGACAGGGTCGCGGCTGCTCCGTGCATGCGCATGGATCGGGTGATCGATAGTCAAGACTCAAAGAGCACTCAGCGCAGTAGAACTTGCTGCAGGCTGAGTAGTAGACTTGATCTTGTATAGGATCAGCGAGTCCAGTACTCAGTATTGACGTCTCTACTGGCTGGAAGCACAGCTCGCAAAATCCTCCACCCATTGAGAAGCGGGCGCTCATCACGGATGTCGTGTCATATAAACTGCCAGGGGGCGAGACACAGTTCACTTGCGAAGGAGTGAAGACGCCTAAGTTGCAAACAAGACGGAGTTTGTTGATCTGTTGTATAGCGGTCATCCAAGGGACCTGGGTTTGGCTGCCATTTCCTGTGGTGCGATCCAGCATATCCAGGACGGGCTGCTCGATTTGGCGGTAATGTCGTTCTTCCTCGTGAGAGAATGGCACACGTATCAACTGATCGTCTTTGCTGGGCAGATCTAGAATAGCCTTGGTTCGACGTATCATGATGCACGAGAGCAGTGTCTTGAATATTTCGCCAGCCTCCTCGACAGATTTTGTACGCCATATGCTCGAGATATCGTCATCAAAGGCCTTTGGATCGTCGTAGGGGGCGAAATGAAGGAATTTGAAGAGGCCATGGAAGTCGAGCAGGCTGTTCTGGATTGGGGTGCCCGAGACTGCCCATCTCGAAGTCGCACGGAGCGCGGCCATTGCTTGCGCAGTAGAAGTCTTGTGGTTGCGTATTGTGTGTGCTAGAGGAGGTTCAGTCAGTATCGAACCACATGATGTGAGAGAGTCGTTTGAGCTTACCCTCATCGAGTATGATGCGTCTCCAGTGATGGGAGAATATAGAATCGCTGCTCCGAACGCTCCTGCGGTTCTCTCCCTCGAGGGTCTGGTAGGTAGTGAACACTATCTCTAGTGATGTAGCGGCCCGTCAGTCGACGTATCATCTGTAGAGTGTGCGTGAACACAACTTACCGGGCGGCTTTTCGTGGTCCTTCAGCTTGAACCTCCGTTTGCCGTGATGCATGCACCATGCCAACTTGCCCTGTTGAACATGGCTAATGAAGGTCAGCAAGAGCAACTCGCACAGCTTGCGACGACAAACCTCTGTAATTGTGATTCCCAGACACCGAACACTGCAGAAGAAGTCAGTATTTGTGAAGTCGTACGATACATGCACTCTCACAGTTCACTGGCACCACTATCAGAGTCGAGGGTATGTAAGTCTCGGGTGTAGGAAAGCATGTAAATCGATGGTGGTTTGAGGGGCGATCTTGGTCAGAAGCGATTAGAGCTATCATGCTCAGCGTCTTTCCAAGACCCATTTCGTCGGCGAGCAATCCACCACGCCATATCGGGCCAGGGGCAGATTGTACTT